>NW_019417885.1:15238-32544 GCF_000390285.2 Anoplophora glabripennis
GACAGCGCGCTCCAGCCACTGTATCAAAAAGAATTCGATCACACATCAACACTCGAACCAAGCATCCGAGTGATAACATAACAAAAAGAATTCGATCACTTCGCTACAATCAACATTCAACTCAAGCCGACACGCGCTTCAACATTCAACTACATATTCATCGAATAATTTTAAAGCTTCGAAAATTCCGTAAAACGAAAATTCCCAGTTGCTGCCATCCGCATAACAAACAAACCAAATTACTAGTTTTATTTCTATATTAGAAATAAGTACTTAGTGTTTATCCAGTGCTATCCAGACGTTCCACCACCGCCGAAGCAGAGGTTCCATCACTACAGAAGCAGAGGCCATAATTGTTTAAAAAAAAACAAAACAAAATAAAAAAAAAATAAAACAAAACAAAACAAAATAAAAAAAAAATAAAACAAAACAAAACAAAATAAAACAAAAAAATAATAAAACAAAACAAAACAAAATAATAAAAAAAAAACAAAACAAAATAAAATAAAATAAAAAACAAAACAAAATAAAATAAAACCAAATAAAACAAAACAAAACAAAACAAAACCAAATAAAATAAAAAAATTCCAACCCAAGGAGCTCGAGTACATCGTAACCAAAAATCCAAATACGAAGTCGAGTACACGTTCCGCGTTTTATGTGATTAGGCGGACGGGAAGCTCCGCCCCCAAACCCTGTTTCCACCAATTCTGGATCGGAATTTTTACCTTCATCTAATAAAACTATTTCGACCTAATTTTCAAAGCATTTTCCGCGTAACAACGTCGCGTTCGCGATAACAAATTTAAATTTAAATTTTTAATAAAATTCACGGCGTCATCGCCCGTGACAAACGGTGTCACGGTCTCTTGATGACCGTGATTCGCGAATAAATGTTGAATTCGCGAAGAAATTAGTTTTGTTAGAAGTATAGAAAAATCCGAGCCGCGGATTGGTCAAAACAAGGATTTGGGGCGGGGACTTACAATATATGTGTCAGTCCAACTTTGAGTTTCTTCTGGTCCAGTCCTTGGTAGTGACAGCGCCTTCAGCGTGGAGTTTGACGCGTGATTGAATCCGAAAGAAAGAACATATTAACAATTAGAGCCTTCAGCTAGAAATAAATAAAGGTTATATCAGTGGTGCAAGCTATGAGAGCTTGAGTCACCGATTAGTAAAGTCAGTGTTGAATCTAATAATAAATATCCGTCTTTGTCTAATTCTGAGTGCATATCCCAGCCAGGAGCAAGCTAGAGACAGATCCCGGGAAGCAGACTATAGCAAGCGGGTAAGTGCTAGACTTTGGGTATCGTACACATTTCCGCGGAACGGCATAGACTAAACTTTTATGAACATTTAATAGTGATTATAAATTGTAAAGACAATAGTAGTGTTGGGAGTAAGGGAACGGGAGTTATAGACAACATAGTTAAATTTGAGAACTAGAGACATTAAGAAATCAGTAGATTAATAATCATTTGCGAGATCAATACTTCCTTATTTGATTTAGTCACTGAGTTGCATGCATATGTGATATTCTTGAGGTAAACATGGCATCAAGAGACCAACGGGAAGCATGCGCGCTACGTCCCGCATTTGAGGTAGAAGAGGACCGCCTTCATGAATCTCTGACTTCAACGGAATCGCTCGAAGGAGCATTTGTGGGTACGGGGAATCCGGAGGATTTGGTTATGCAACCGCTTGATCGGAGTGTCGGCGGAATTCGCCCAAGGATCAATTTGGGACTTGAACACAATTATAGAAATAATGAATTAAACCCGGTTGAAGAANCAAGGATTTGGGGCGGGGACTTACAATATATGTGTCAGTCCAACTTTGAGTTTCTTCTGGTCCAGTCCTTGGTAGTGACAGCGCCTTCAGCGTGGAGTTTGACGCGTGATTGAATCCGAAAGAAAGAACATATTAACAATTAGAGCCTTCAGCTAGAAATAAATAAAGGTTATATCAGTGGTGCAAGCTATGAGAGCTTGAGTCACCGATTAGTAAAGTCAGTGTTGAATCTAATAATAAATATCCGTCTTTGTCTAATTCTGAGTGCATATCCCAGCCAGGAGCAAGCTAGAGACAGATCCCGGGAAGCAGACTATAGCAAGCGGGTAAGTGCTAGACTTTGGGTATCGTACACATTTCCGCGGAACGGCATAGACTAAACTTTTATGAACATTTAATAGTGATTATAAATTGTAAAGACAATAGTAGTGTTGGGAGTAAGGGAACGGGAGTTATAGACAACATAGTTAAATTTGAGAACTAGAGACATTAAGAAATCAGTAGATTAATAATCATTTGCGAGATCAATACTTCCTTATTTGATTTAGTCACTGAGTTGCATGCATATGTGATATTCTTGAGGTAAACATGGCATCAAGAGACCAACGGGAAGCATGCGCGCTACGTCCCGCATTTGAGGTAGAAGAGGACCGCCTTCATGAATCTCTGACTTCAACGGAATCGCTCGAAGGAGCATTTGTGGGTACGGGGAATCCGGAGGATTTGGTTATGCAACCGCTTGATCGGAGTGTCGGCGGAATTCGCCCAAGGATCAATTTGGGACTTGAACACAATTATAGAAATAATGAATTAAACCCGGTTGAAGAAGCCGGAAGGGCCGGCGATGAATTTAACGCATGCGCACGGTTACATGGCGCCCAACTCGTGCTGCGAACCACGACGCTGAGATCGAGAGTCGTCACGCTCTGCTTCGAGAGCTAAACGTGCAAGAAAACCTGTTGGACAAGTTAATAGAAGAAAAAGACGAAACACCTGTACTGGGTTGCTGGTTCACTCAAACCCAGTGGCGCCCAACAAATGAAAAAGAGGCAAACGATGGCAAATTAGTAGAAACGTTGAGTAAAGCAATAGAGAAAGTGGTAGTTGCGGCCACTAGATCACCAAGAGAAGAAATTCCACGTGCAAATTCTAGGGAATTTGAACCTACCTACGCTGGGTCGGATTATGAAGATCCTCGGCGATTTTTGCGAAGAATACAAGTTATATGTGTACGAGAAGGGATTAGGGAGCAAAATTGGACGAACTTTGCCTCTAGTCGTTTGGGGGAAGAAGCGGAAAAATAGTATTTGCCGTATAGACAATTCGAATGGACTTTCCGAAAATTTTCGACTAATCTGTTGAGCCGATTTGACAATCCCTATTTGAGGTTAAATCTGAAGAGGGATTTATTCTATAGAAATCAAGGTGAAAGAGAAGATGTAGCGGGGTTCATAGCTAGGAAAATGGCCCTTTACCGAAGACTGGAACTGGGAATGGAACCCAAGACATTAGTGTTACAAATACGTACCTTATTAAAACCAGATATCCAATTAAATTTAATAGGTGCCCCGATAGGGACAGTTGAAGAATTATCGACTACCGCTCAAGAAGTGGAAATGGTGTTGAGATCTGTTCGAGGCGAACGCGAAGGTGGAAGTCAAATAACCAATAGAGAGTTAGTCCCGTTTGGAGGACGCCCGAGGCCGACTCAGTTGACTTGTCGCTGGTGCAGGGGAAACCATCTGAATCGAGATTGTCCACGCCGTGCCCTGCCTGAACCAAATTCGACGGAGGAGCGAAGGCAGGAAGGGAGAAATCAGGGACAGAATCAGGCTGAGACAAATAGAGTTTCTTCCGGATCGTCCCCTTCGGAAAATCATCGACGACGGGAAAACTAGAGGTCGCCCTCTGCTGTGGAGTTAGCGGGGGGCGAATTTCGATAGACTCCATTCAGGAACCTGCTCACATTTATGACTTGCCCCGAATAAAACTTACATACCAGAATGACGATTTGATTGCTTTAATAGATACCGGCGCCACAAGTTCCTTTCTGCGGGCCGACCGGTATAAAGGAGAAAAACCTGACGAAGGGAGATGGGTTGGTCTAGCTGATGGAAAAAGAGTATGGGCCGACGGACCAGTAGAAGTGGCCATTCAGATAGACGAAGGTAATGCCATTTTAAAGGTTTATTTGATCGAAGGTCTCCGGGAGGAGGCAATATTGGGAGTGGATTGGTTGCGTGCTGAGGAAGTGACCTTGGATTATCTACAAGGGGGAATATATTTTGGAACTCAAGTTAGGAGAGCGGTTTACTGGCATATAGCTGGACGAGAAGAACAGTTATATACGCCGGTCCAATTAGGTATTGAAAATTGCCCTAGTGAATGGATTCCCCATTATGAGGAGTTGATAAATGATTTTCCGGAGGTCTTCCAGGAGGAAGTACTTCAACCATGCACGAACCTAGTAAAACATACAATCCGATTATGTGATAATAAACCGTTTAGAATTCGCAGATATAAGTTTTCACCGGAAAAGAAGGCTACGATAACTCAAGAAGTGACAAGAATGTTGCAAGCCGGGGTCATCCGGCGGAGCCATTCGCAATATAGTTCCCCGATTGTGTTAGTTGGGAAACCGGATGGATCGACACGGTTTTGAATTGATTATCGTCAGCTGAATTCAATAACGGAAGACGAGGTTTCGGTGCTGCCCCCCATAACAGATATTTTGAAGGATATTGGAACAGCTACGGTGTTCTCATCACTAGATCTTCGTACAGGGTACTGGCAGGTACCAATGGCGGAAGAGAGTATCCCGATGACGGCGTTCCATACACCCGAAGGGGCGGCATACGAATTTGTCGTAATGCCCTTCGGGTTGAAGAACGCCCCATCGACATTCCAGAAATTAATGTCGGAAGTGTTATCTGGTTATATTAACGAATTCGTATATGTATATCTCGATGATATCATCATATATTCAAAAACCAGAGAAGACCACGACAGACACTTGAGACTTGTGATGGAGAGGTTACGATGCCATTCGTTGAAGTGTTCATTATCAAAATGTCGACTAGGGATGGAAACAATAAACTATTTGGGACATCGAGTCACGGCAACACATAATGAGGCCCAGACTAAGCATTTAGAAAAGATTCAGAATTTTGCCAGACCCACTACACAGAAGGAGTTACAGCGGTTCCTGGGAGTTGCTAATTGGCTCAGAGAATACGTGCCTAATTTCTCTGCGATTGCAGTTCCGATGACCCAACTTCTAGGGAAACGTAAATTCGTGTGGACACCGGAAGCCGACCAAGCATTTGAAGGGCTAAAAGAGGCCTTATCGAGACCGTTAAAGTTACACCGACCGAATCATCAAGAGAAGTTTATATTGCAGACTGACGCGAGCGCCTATGGGATGGGCGCAGTGCTATATCAAGAGGGACCCAACCACGAGAAGCTAGTTATCTCTTGCGCTAGCGCAAAATTCTCCCGTGCCGAAAGGAGATATTGCAACGAACAAGAGGTGCTCGCGGTGGTTTGGGCCGTCCGACGATACCGACATTTGTTAGAGGCAAAAGAATTCCTGTTGAGGACCGATAGTCGGGCCCTGTTGTGGCTCAAACAGTATAAAGACGAACGGGCTAAATTAACTCGCTTCGCACTCTACCTACAAGAATTTAAGTTCACCGTGGAGCATTGTCCAGGCCGGTTGAACGAATTGCCAGATTTTCTTAGCCGTAATCCGGAAGAGACCGAGGTCGAGCCGATAGATGAGGATCGGATGAGTCCGCCCCATCACAAACTCAGAGAAGTTGTATCGAACGAGGGAGTTCAGCCTAAGATTAATTTGACGACTATCCCGAAAGAGACTTCGCGAGTACCGGAAGTACTATTTCAACATATAGCATTGACACAAATTGACGTCCCGGAGTTACCCTTATATGATCAAATAGTGCAGGCACAGACTAATAGTGTGGAATATCAGGCGACGAAAGTCCGAATTCACTGACTCCAACGGGAAGACGAACCGGCTGATACGCCATGGAAGCAGACGCTAAAAGATCAATACGTCGTAGAAATTGACCTTATATGGTTTAAAGAAGGAGAGAGACGCCGATTGGTAGTGCCGAGTGATTCAGAAATTTCACGATAGTCAGGAAGCCGGACATCCGGGTCGCGAGGAGACTATCCGAGCTATTTCAGAATATTATTACTGGCCAACTATGAAAAAACAGGTGCGCACTCACATACGATACTGTCTCATCTGCGCGGCGACGAAACGAGGGGGGCTTGTCAACCAGCCGCTCCCCTTAGACCTCGACCTCCAAGCCGACCGTGGCAGACGGTCAGTGTTGATATAATGGGACCATACCAGCAGACCAGACGAGGAAATCGTTGTATCATACTACTACATATGTTCAAAATGGATAGAAGCGGTCCCCGTACTCCAAGTCCGGCCGAATATTATGAAAGAATTTTTAGAACGAGTTTTTAAACGATGGGGATACCCGGAGACATTTATCTCAGATAACGGGCCCACATTTAAAGGACAGAGATTTCTCCGATACCTGCGACAGAATTATATTAATCCTTACACGACCCCTATATATCACCCACGGTCCAACCCGGTTGAGCGACGCAATCAAGAATTAAAGAAACTTTTAAGGATACATTGTCGCCAACATGGGGAGGATCGTTGGGATGAGTATATTGAACAAGCCTTGTTTACACTGCGTAACCGAAAAAACGATGCTATTGGGATAAGTCCTAGTGTTGCATTACTAGACGCACCGTTAGTACAACCTGGGGAATGGAATAACCCTGAGGTACGAAAAGCAGTCCATAACGCACCCCAAGAAAGGGAAGAACGATTACAGAAGATCCGCAGACGACATATTGTGTTTGACAGACAACTGTTTCCCGTACAGGGTCGACCGAAAGTGACATTAAACGTGGGGGATCAGGTGTTAACTAAGAATCCGCCGGGGCTAAAAACTCAGTTCGGACCGCCATGGGCCGGCCCATACCGAGTAATCCGAGTGTGCGGGCTTAATGTCTATGAACTAAATAGAAATGGAACGCCGGTATTGGTACATATAGATGACATTCGGCCGTGGCCAAATCGCGCCCAGTGGCAACCGATAAGGGACGACCCGTTACATATATCCCCCGGGGAGGACAATCCGGCATCCGGACAACAAGAGGAAGCAGAACCAACACCTGACATAGAACACGAACGTGCAGAAGATCCACCGCCAGCGGAGGAAGTTCCATCGTCGACAGATAGTGAAGAAGAGAGATTCGATACGGGTGAAGAGATGGATTCGGCGACGTACCCTAACTCCGACACCGAGGATCCTAGAAGACGCCCACCCGAACGACACGGAGCGCAACGGGTATACACACCCCCATATAGAAGGGAATACAAACAGAGTACCATGGAATCGGCCCATCCGGGACCGTCCGGGATAGGCCCCCAACTACGAAGGAGTCCTGGGTCCAGACCACGAACGGATGAGGCCGGAACGAGCAGGGAGGGAGAAGCAGCCAGGCGCGTACGGACAATCAGGGAAGTAAACCTACCTGTTTAATTCCGGTCCCGTTTGTTGCAGGCCCGCCGATAAGAGCTGATACATCGAGAGAGGGTAGCCCGGAGACGACACGGGGAGACGAGGTGCAGTTCACCGAGGTGAATACTTTCCTTGGTATAGAAGATGTAGTGGAAAAACATGAACCCGTAAAATTATTTTCAGCCATACCTATTACGGGGTTATATCCGTAAACTTTGTATAATCGTTATTTGTTGTTATTATTATACCGTTGTAAATATTATCTTGTAAACTTCTATTAGGGTACAAGACGTCTAGGTGATCGTGAACAACTAGCCGTCTCGGAAGGGGGGTGGTGTCACGGTCTCTTGATGACCGTGATTCGCGAATAAATGTTGAATTCGCGAAGAAATTAGTTTTGTTAGAAGTATAGAAAAATCCGAGCCGCGGATTGGGGCGGGGCCTATAAGTCCGCCTGATTATTTAAGAACGAAGTCGCGGAAGGTAAAGCAGCAGACCTCGTATGCATATCGAGTCCACGCTGGGTGGTTTCTGTGAAATTCTAATAACGAAACTGTTAGTTAAAAAAATTCTATTGTGTGAGACCGGCAAGGTTCTCGCCATAAGTCGAAATTAATCTTAAAGAAAATTGGTATTGGCTAACTAATTCCAACTTTCGGTGCAGGGTAGGCGATCCTGATAATAGCCTTTACGTAGGGAATACGTAAGGACGAAATTGAAGAATTTGGGAAACGCGCGCGGAGACGTATCGCGTAGTAATAATTCTGAGGCGAGGGACGCGATCGCGAGGAGAGATTCACATAGACGTTTAGCGACCTATAATAGAAGCAGTAGTTCATTTGTACTTACTTACAATATATGTGTCAGTCCAACGTTGAGTTTCGTCTGGTCCAGTCCTTGGTAGTGACAGCGCCTTCAGCGTGGAGTTTGACGCGTTATTGAATCTGAAAGAAAGAACATATTAACAGTTAAATCCTTCAGCTAGAAATAAATAAAGGTTATATCAGTGCAAGCTATGAGAGCTTGAGTCACCGATTAGTAAAGTCAGTGTTGAATCTAATAATAAATATCCGTCTTTGTCTAATTCTGAGTGCATATCCCAGCCTCCTGGCATAGTTAAATTTGAGAACTAGAGACATTAAGAAATCAGTAGATTAATAATCATTTGCGAGATCAATACTTCCTTATTTGATTTAGTCACTGAGTTGCATGCATATGTGATATTCTTGAGGTAAACATGGCATCAAGAGACCAACGGGAAGCATGCGCGCTACGTCCCGCATTTGAGGTAGAAGAGGACCGCCTACATGAATCTCTGACTTCAACGGAATCGCTCGAAGGAGCATTTGTGGGTACGGGGAATCCGAGGATTTGGTTATGCAACCGCTTGATCGGAGTGTCGGCGGAATTCGCCCAAGGATCAATTTGGGACTTGAACACAATTATAGAAATAATGAATTAAACCCGGTTGAAGAAGCCGGAAGGGCCGGCGATGAATTTAACGCATGCGCGCGGTTACAACGCGGGCTAGTTATAGAGAACAGGTGGACGGACTGAACATCTCCGCCGAGCGCGCTGGCTTGCCTGCCGGGCCCCCTGGCTCGCGCGATTTGTGCTTGATGTCGATGGATTTTTGGCTGTTTCGCAGCCCTAATGGCCACGACAGGAAGAAACAATAACACTAAACTAACCTAACCTAACACTAAAATAAAATATAATTATAACAAAACGAAACTTTACTCTATAAAAACAAACTTTTGTTATAAAATAAAATGATATAGGTTAAATCACAGAGTAAACTAAAGTTTAAAGATGTGAAAACGGTACTTACATTTCAGTCAACGAACAAATCCTATTACAGTTTTCTGTCAATCTATTACGATTTTCTATAGATTCTATTACAAATTATTTAAGCTCTGGAACAACACTGGCGCAGCTTCCAGGATCAGTCTTTCGATCGCGAGCGAACCGAACGGACGACAAGAAGTCAAGACGACGACGTCACCAGCGATTAACTAAGCGACCAAGAGGGCGATTTTGAACGTGAACGCGACAACCGCGATTTAGAAAAGCGCATCGGTAGCAGTTCGACCGTTACAGGATAACATCCGCGACGTGTTCGGGCTACCTAAATAGCAGCACCAGAGGTTTTTGTTGTGGACCCCCTGCAACAAATTCCTCACAATAAGAATTCGAAAAAGCTTTGAACTAGGCGACGAACAAAAGAGTTAGCCTCGTGCTAACGTGCTTTTGTAAGTCCCCGGAGAGAAAATTACTCTCCAAAAATAAAAGTTAAACACCTTTGAACTCGGTGACGGACAAAAGAGTTAGCCTAGTGCTAACGTGCTTTTGTAAGCCCCAGGAGAGAAAACTACTCTCCGAAAACAAAAGTTGCATACTTTAGAACTCTAGGACCTGGTGGAAGAGATAACCTAGTGTTATCGCACTCAACCGGCCCGACGAGACGGCCAGTCTCGCAAATAAAAGGCCAACCCCAACGGCGGTGCCTTACGTATAGGTCACCAGCTGTTTTAAAAAGAATTCACAGGTTTTTAAAAGAATTCGCCAACGAGGGATCGTGTGCTGGAAAATTTCGTTTACCACCAAGTCCACGACAACAATAGTTATCGACCGACGTGGGAGTTAGCGACCGGCTAACCTGCGGAGTATCCATTCGGGTTAATAGCGGTGACAGCGGCGGCTGGAAATTGCATAAAAAACCTAGAATGGAGCAGGATCGAAGGCAGTACCTACATATTTGTGGAATTTAATTTATCTGGAACAATAAATATTTGTCCCTAATAAAAAATGTGGTTCATAAATGTCTGTATTTTTTGAAGTACTGGCACTAGCATAATCATGATCTCTACATGGCGGTGCATTCATGAGATTTGAAGAAATTGAAATTATTTGTAAATTAATTAGTAAATTTAGTACATGTAGTAGTAAAAATTCAGTTACATAAACATTGAAAACAAAAGCAATAGTCCAATAAGTTTGCAAATTATTATTTAAAATTCTAAACTTAATGCTTACCTGGTAAATTAAGTGTAGGAATCGCAGTAGCTTTCAAATTATCGAAATAAAAAATCGATTATGGTGAACGACAAATTTACATTCTTCTGTAAAATGACAGTCACATACTCGATAGTGGTGTCTCTTAGAATCATCAAGTTCCATCAATGATAATCTACCAATCGCCACACACCAAATTCTCCTCATCTAAAAAAATATATAAAAATTAAATTTTAATTAATAAATACTATAAAAATATGTACATACATAAAAAGAAATTTTTTCTAGGGATCGTGCTATATTGTAGTGAGAATTTAGGTATACAGCTAGTTATTTTATTATGTTATAAGAAAAATAAATAATATCGTTTCGAGATTGATAATTCGAAACAACTATACGTTTACGAATGATTTCATTATTTTATTATTTAGTAAAATACTAATAAAGAAATCATGCATACCTCATTATCTTTTAGTAAACTGTGCAAAATCGAAGTTTTGCTTGTCATTCTGCAACCCTGAACACAACACATGATCACTCATGAAAAATTAACAACTCCACAAACTATTCGCTCAAAATATAACTAGAATAAATAAATTTGTTAAGAATTATCCTTTGAAATTCAGATATTTATTTACTGGCCTTTATCTGATTGGTGGGGACAGTTACCACCCCACTCTTTAATATACACAGGCGACATGAAGGCTTACCAAAGCTAAGTTTTTGTGTTCTATGGAGAGTGAACAGGCCCTGGTGAAGGCATATACGGATTAGACAAAATAATGCCTAAGCAGGGTACAATGAGGAAATAAATATAAGTATAACTATCACCCTCTCCGATAGCGCTGTGGTTCGGTGTACATGTACAAGCTTAGAATATGTAATAAACTACAAAGTAAAATAGGGAACAGGTATATCTTCACACTAGATACAGTTTTTATAATTTTGACGGTGTTGAATACTAGAAATATATAGTCTCTACGTAGATTGTGGGAAAGCAATAGCAACAAAATAAACAATGGGTACTATTCAGTCCTAACCAAAAAAAAATAAAAAGGTACATAAGTACTAAGCAAAATATCAAGCGATAAATCAAGTTATGTTGCAATAAGTGGGTTTAATTGAGTAGGCTAAATACTATGAAGCGGCATGCAAACTTAAAATTAGGCTTATCTGTTTGTGTAGCACTAGCGGCAGGTTGCATTGATGGTGTTACTCAACACTGCAGATTAGGACCATGCAGGAGCCTGTTGGAGCCTCTACCAGAGTATCTATCGAAGCAGCCACGGGGAAGAAATCCTACACCAAGTGGCAGGCCCTCGAAACCAAAAAAGCTGTCGGAAGACCACTGACTAGGGCAAATCTCCCTCTCAATAGGAATCCACGTTGGCAGGTATGTAAAATTAAAATAAAGAAATAAATAATAAGAATCCTGGAGACAGAATTCTGGATACACAATCACAGAGAAAAAAGGCCTAAAAAATAGACGCGTATAAGTAGGTGCCGTAGAAATATAGCGTCGAAGAAAATAAGTCAAACCCTTACCTTGGTTGTAGGGCAGCCTCGTGGAAAAAATATACGTATTTTACGTCTTAAGTTTTATGGGCAGAAATACAACCACCAGGTTGATACTGGGACTACCAAAATTTATAAATCTCAACGAAATGTGCCCACAGAAGCAACTAAATCCACATATAATTTGTGATAATTTGATCGTGCCTAGAGCACACGCTGCCGAATACTCAAAACGACGTTCTCCTCGCCCAAGCGCTAACACGAATCGGCCACAGGAAGGTTTAGCAAAAAAAGAATCGCAAGAAAAGGTCCGCGTAAACCGCGTTTAATTCCAAATCAATAAAACCTAGTGTTTAATATTTTTCGTATTCTTGTGCGAATAAGCCTTTAATTAATTCAAAATTTAACCTAATGTTAAGCAACAGCCGCGGTAGATATATTCAAATTTTCTATTTTTTTTTAAATTAATCAGTTAATGATAATCTCTGAATTCAATTAATGATAAGAAAAGAGAAAAATAAGCCCGTAACAACACCCCCTTTGATCGGTTTGTAGATATCATCATCAGGTGGATAAGATTTAAGATCTCTCGCGTGCCATGTTCAAATACAGCGGTCTGTCGAATCGGTTGGCTCATAGGTCCACGGAGAAAGTACCCGTGTAATGGTGAATGGACCGGAAAACTTTGGCGCAAGTTTTGACGTGAACTTTTTACTTGCATCGGACAGCACGTAATTTCGTTTCCATACATTTTGGTGGAGCTGGAAACGATCATCACGACGTCGAAAGTCATAAGTCCTCTTAGAAGTCTTATACGCGTTTGTAAGACGTTTTCGTACATCATGAAATATTTTTGTTAGGGCGTTTGACACGGCAATAGGGTAATCATAAATCGAACCGCCAGAAGTGTCGTTTAACCTCTGATCGGGTTTGCGAGATAAGCGGACCTCACGGCTAAAATTTATAAAATTCGGAGTTAACTTCGTAACTTCGGAACGAGAGGATCGAATAGCCGAAGCAACTTTTGGAAGGTAACGGTCCCTATGATAATGTTTGTCTTCAACATAAGCCGCAAGCATGGTTTTTACTACACGATGAACCTTTTCCACCGGGTTAGCATGTGGATGATAATTTTGCGTAAGAAAAAGTTTTGTTTGATAGCTGTCTAATAAGGATTTAAAAGCATTACTGCGAAATTGTGGTCCATTATCAGCGATTATAGTTCCTGGAGCGCCATAAATAAGAATGACATGGTCTTTCACCGTTCAACCTGTCGGTTGAGCGCTAAGCATCTGTCCTGTCGGGCGTTTCTATTCAGGCTTCATTTGAAGGCACGTGACGCATCTTCTTACATAACTGGCGACATCTGCTCGGAGTTTAGGCCAATATTGTTCCGAAACACGTGAAGCTGTCTTGAAAATACCAAGATGACCACAAGTGGGTCATGGTGGTTCCGTATAATTTATCTACGGTGCTCTTTTGGTACAACTCTAAGCCACGGAGTACCGGTGAGTTCCGGATACTGAGGTTTGGAATTCTTATATAACTGATTATCTTCTATCATCCAAAGAGGGTAGCGTTCGGGATTATCGGTAACCAGATTTAACAAATTTAGATACCATCTGTCGGTTATTTGCTGTAATTTATTTTCAGCATTGTATACGTTATCCATAGACAGACCAGCATCAGTGGGGACGGCGCGACAAAGTGCATCGGGTACAGGATTTTCTTTCCTGGGGCGATGGATTACCTCAAAATCGTATTGCTGTAGGCGTACTACCCATCTAGCGATCCTTTCCACGGCATCTTTAATCGTGTGCAACCATTTAAGGTTGTAGTGGTCCGTAATAACGGTGAATTTCGTACCTTCGGACGCCATTTCTCAATCGCAAACAACACTGCAAGACATTCCTTTTCGGTGTTACTATACTTTCTCTTGCATTTAGTCAAGGATCGACTAGCATAGCAAATAACGTTTTCGCCTTCATCTAGATGTTGCGAAAGTATGACTCCCAAACCATAATCGGATGCATCGGTTTGAATAGTGAATGGAAGATCAGTAGATAAACTATGCCGTTTCAAACTCAATTTGCATAATTTTGGGTTGAAAATGGATCCGGTAGACGGGCGCTAGAGGGGTCTTCTTGATTTTGAAGACGACGCCCAAAAAGATATTTGTGGTTCAAAATAGTCGAAAATAAGACCATTAATAGTTCATTCTGGCTTAATTTGCATAATTTTGGGTAGAAAATGACTGTCCCGGCAGACGCGCGTGAGGGGGTCTTCTTGATGTTGAAGGTGATGTCTAAAAGGGTATTTGTGGTTTAAAATAGCCGAAAATATTACCACCGATAAGTGATTCATATTATTTGAGCAAAATGCATTGAATGCAATAAGCAAGGACGACCCGCAAATGCATTGAAGTAAGTAAGCGAGGTTAGCCGGTTAAACTCGAGGAGATTGACGCTAAGCCATTCACTAGCGACTTGCTTAATTAGACCAGGTGTTCTCACGTTTTCATTTAAGTGCAACATATTAGATTTTTTATAAAGATATCGTTAACTATTTCTACATACAAATTAGGTAATAATAAATAGGCAGTAATAACTATGTATAATTTGCTGATGCAATGGGTCTATTCGAGTACAGCACGTTTGACTTTCAAAAAAATGTCATTAAGTTTGTATATATAAACAGAACTATACTGTGATTTCTACTGAAATCACAGTATAGTTCTGTTCCCCACGACAACACTCTAATCGTAAGTATAATCTATATTTGTTTTATATATTCATAGATATTAATAGTCAATTTCAATACCGTTAGTAGTTAGTATTTAATATAGAATTCATTTTTTCCACTGTTTATTGATGTAGAGGTACATATTTTTTATAACTGAAAAACTAATTAATAATTTAATCAATTTTTGTTTCAGTTGCTGATAATGTCGCAAAATATGAATTTGGAAAGTCAAAAAACCCAATCCACGCCGGAAATTGCGGTAAAAGAGAAGAGTTGAGATCAGCGTTGCCAGATTTTTTTTCGGGCAAAGCGGGATTTTGAGACTTTGAATAAAAAGCGGAATTCTTTCGTCCAAAAACGGGACATACTACGGGTTAAAAAAAACTTGTCTTCAAAAAAAATCGATGTATAAAAAGGGGGACGTAATCAGGAAATATCTATTTAATAACAGACACCTGGAGAAAATAATTGATATAATTGATGCCTAAAGAAAAAACAAAACAAGAGCGTGAAAAGCGGGACTGAGCGTGTTTCTTTGTCATTATCCGGCATAATATTAATGTTGGCGATAAAATCATACCAGTCCACATCCATAAGAGAAATTACGTCACCGTCACTCAAACTTCTGAATCTGATGGTAGGTTCAAACCCCATAGCTGCGCTAACTCCTGTCGAGACGACTTGTATGGTTGAGTTTGATAGTGGATATTTTATTTCGCTGATTAATTGCTTCTCTTCTTTAATATCTTCTGCATACTTTGAAAGAACGTCATCCACATATCTCCATTAGGATGAATAATTTGAGTTATTGTCTTTCCCAGAATCTGACATAATAAGCAAAGAACGCACCGTGCGTTCTCTTCACTTTCTAAGTTCTTACTAACTCGATGAAACGCCTCATACATTTATTAATTACTAAAACTCTGTGAAACTATCCAATGTCAGATTGGTACGTTAATAATTCGTCAGCTGGGGTGGGCGTTAATTGAAGAAGTGGTTTTTAATACCCCAATATATGGATGTAGGATTTTCTAAATCTGTACTCAGTGGTTTCGGTTATGGAAAAAAGGTGATTTTTAATGAAAGCAACAACCAAGTGCAATTAATGGTAGCGTGAACGTATGCCTACAATGCTCCACAGCAAAGATATTGGGAGATCTTTGCTGTGAATCGACATCATTCTAGACCCAATTTTAGATGTGAACCATAGACGTAGGATATTTCAAAACAGAGTTTTTATAAAATAATACAGATATTGTAGGTTAAAGTGTATTGTTTATTGAAAAATATATTACATCACATTAGACTAATCATTTTTATTAATCCACGAATTGTGCGAGTCCGAGCCACTGTACTAAGTAAAAATTTCCTTTTTTCTTCAGTACTTTGTCAACCAAATAGATGTCCTTGTATTTAACATTCTGCAGCTCCTCGGTATAGAAGGCACCTTGAATGTCCTCTCCATTTTGATCTTCTAATAGGTAAATTGTCGGGTTAGTTAAATTCACTTTTCTTATTTTAAAGATTTCATTGTTTCAATTTGTGACGTATCCTTTCCGAAATGTTCTTCGAAAACTGATTCTTACGAAATTACTTGGCGGGTCTTGGATCGACAGATTTTAGGTGACTAAAAGCAGTTTGCAATAACTTTTTAGCGTTTCTCTTGTTTACTTGGTTAGGCTTCAATCCATGAGTCCGATGCTTCGTGTTATTATACTGATGAATAAGATCTTGTAGCAGAGGTATCCATTTGTATGTTCCTTGAAGACTGAACTGCTTCCACATCAAATTTTTTAGTATTCGATTTAGTCTTTCGATAACAGCTGATTTTAAGGTTGAGTATGTGCTTTAGTGCTTTATTTTATACTTATTCATCAATTCTTTAAATTCCTTATTATAAAATTCCTCCCCCATACCAGTTTGACAATTGTTAGGAACAGTATCCATTCTCGATACAATTTTCTGCATTGCATTAGTTACATTTCTAGCGGTTTTCCGTTTAACTGGTTCCGCCCACACAAACTTGCTAAACACGTTTATAACTAAGAATGTAATGATAACCTTTATTAAGCTTGGCATAAGGAATCATTTTTACCAAATTAGCTTGAATAAGGTCATTTAGTCCCTTTACGATATCATGACGTCTTTGAAAATTTTTTCTAGCCGGTTTGTGAAACTCTTTTACAAGTTCTCTAATTTCACTAACCATTTTTTGTTATAGGACATTGTAAAACGATTTCCACATACAAAGATGGTTGTTGCGGTACAGTAATAGTAGAATAACTATGCCGATTCTGCTCCACAATTCAAGATGGCGACTGGAAGTATTATTTATGTACGGATCTATCATTAGTAGTAGGGTTGATGATTTAATTAAAAATCAAATACAGAAAGTTTTATCATTTATTTGTTCTTGTTTATTACAATTCTAATACAATATAACATGTTACAATACATTATTGTTATCAATCCATGAATTATGTTGTCATCATTATGTTATGTCATCGTAACCTAACCATTTGACAAAAATTTTATTTCCCTTTTTCGTAACACATTTTCAACTAAGTGGGCGTCAGGATGTTTAACTTTTTGTAATTCCAGTTCATAGAAGCCTACTGTTATTTCTTTACCACTCTCATCCTGCAATAAATATGTTGTGGGATTCGT
>NW_019417886.1:0-10598 GCF_000390285.2 Anoplophora glabripennis
GGCCATCTAAAGACAAATGAAGATGATGAGGTGGAGATAATTGGTAAGTTACTGAATTATTTTCATATCATGTAGCTTGTTGATAATGCCACTACAGAGGTGATGTTCTTTAGTCAAACGACACTCTTCGATATAATAGCGTAAATCATTTACAAGTTTGTCGGGATCGTCTCCGTTCTCTCTTTCTAGCATATCTTCGCTGCTCTCATAATCTGTTTCTAATTGTTCATCATTATCCATGTTTAACGTTTCATTATCATAGCAGTCGAGGGGTCTGTATATATATTTTATATTACAGGTACTGCTCATGTCGTGGGCGGTTAGCTCGCTGTTATCAATAATCTGCTGATATTTGGTTTCCCTGTGAGCGAATAAGTTGTACTGTCTTGTAAATTTCTTTCCACATGTGTCGCAGGGAAATGTGATAGATTTATGCTTATTAGCGTGGCGTCTAAGTCCACTTCTATATGCAAACCCCTTGGAGCAAATGTCGCACGTATACATGTTTACTCTTTGAGTAGCAGCTGTATAATGAATAATGTACTCGAGGATTATACCCTTAAATATCCTTTTTGTGATCCTTTTCTTTTAGGTGATTATCCAGTTTTAACGTCGTGGTTATCCAGTTTTTACTTGACGATTATCCAGGTTAACGTGATGATTATCCAGTTTTTACGTGATGAATCCAGTTTTTACGTGATGATTATCCAGTCTTTACATGATGATTATCCAGTCTTACGTCATGGTTATCCAGTTTTTTACGTGACGATTATCCAGTCTTTACGTGATGATTATCCAGTTTTACGTGACGATTATCCAGTCTTTACGTGACGATTATCCAGTCTTTAGGTGATGATTATCCAGTCTTTACGTGATGATTATACAGTTTTATGTGATGATTATCCAGTTTTACGTGACGATTATCCAGTTTTACGTAACGATTATCCAGTTTTTACGTGACAATTGCAATTAAACATCCTTCGAAAAATGAATTCCGATTGCGTGGTTGATATTCAGTCCTTCAAGATTAGTAGCAACGTATGATCATCACGTAAAACTGGATAGTCGTCACGTAAAAACTGGATAATCGTCACGTAAAACTGGATAATCATAACGTAAAAACTGGATAATCATCACGTAAACCTGGATAATCGTCACGTAAAAACTGGATAACCACGACGTTAAAACTGGATAATCACCTAAAAAAAAGGATCACAAAAAGGTTATTTAAGGGTATAATCCTCGAGTACATATTCATTATACAGCTGCTACTCAAAGAGTAAACATGTATACGTGCGACATTTGCTCCAAGGGGTTTGCATATAGAAGTGGACTTAGACGCCACGCTAACAAGCATAAATCCATCACATTTCCCTGCGACACATGTGGAAAGAAATTTACAAGACAGTACAACTTAATCGCTCACAGGGAAACCAAACATCAGCAGATTATTGATAACAGCGAGCTAACCGCCCACGACATGAACAGTACCTATAATAGAAAATATATATACAGACCCCTCGACTGCTATGATAATGAAACGTTAAACATGGATAATGATGAACAATTAGAAACAGATTGTGAGAGCAGCGAATATATGCTAGAAAGAGAGAGCGGAGACGATCCCAAGAAACTTGTAAATGATTTACGCTATTATATCGAAGAGTGTCGTTTGACTAAAGAACATCACCTCTGTAGTGGCATTATCAACAAGCTACATGATATGGGAATAATTCAGTAACTTACCAATCATCTCCACCTCATCATCTTCATTTGTCTTTAGATGGCCGATCTGTGTACAGAATTATAATCGTCTACCATGAACGATTTATGTTTATATTGGATACTGCCTTCTCCTATCATATACCTACCAGTCAGTTGCAATCGAGATGTCTTCCTGCGAATGTGTATTAAAATTTTTGATGGTCCCAATAGATCTTATACATCCTTTTCAAGCGTAGTGGTTGTTCAGAATGGCTCTATTAACTAGCATTGATGCTTCATCCTCACAGTAAAAATCAGTCTGTTATGACGTAAGCATAAAATCGTCTACCGTGGACGTAGGATTGGACATTTGAAACAGCGCAAGGTTTTCCTGATAATACCAGCGCCTATTGTATATCGACCACGAACACCTCCCACTTAGCGAAATCGTAAAGAATTTAGCTTAAAAAATAATATGTAATATAATAATATCATATGAATCCAAATAAAACATTCAGATGCAGCAGGAGGAACTGCGAGGATCTTTTCCTTTGGATATACAACCTATTGCAGCAATGAAGAAGAAAACAGTTACTTTCGACGAACCTAAAAATAAAGTGTATCTAATGAAAACGTGGCCTTTTGCATCTACTGCAGCTCGGTGTAGATACTGGGAATCTTTCGCTGTGGACAGACTTAGATTTAAAAGAATAATTGAAACGACTTCCAAAATTCTCGAGCTTTATTAGATAAACACCTTGAAAAAATTCGCCAACTAAAATCCGAAATAAGTGAAGTGACTAAACAATTTCAAAAGATGAATTTTCAAGACAAGTGGGATGACGTATTTACCTCATCGATTTTCTGCAACGAAGGATGGACCTACATCTTCAAGAATTGTACCAATTACGTTATAATACATTTATTATATTTTAATATGCTTAATATATGTTTACTTATCCTTGTTTGTTTTATTTCCTCTCCCCCTCTACTTTTCAGGTATAAGAAAAACCAGTTATATGGCTTTACAAATTATTATGTAGCTCATTCGTTTATAGGCAGTGGTCTGTTGCTTAACAACGATGGCCGTTTTACGTTTCAATTTCATAATTTTAACTGCAGTACTACAAAATGTGTTATATGTACATGATATACACAACGTAGAAGAAATGTATGTGTGCTACCGAAATGCCAGCGAAAGTGATACGTGTCCGCATACGTTAACTCAGATGAGGCATACAGTAGTTAATGGTGGAAAGTTGAGGGTCTTCGGGGCACCAATTCCGGAAGATTCTAAATTCTACAAGTTGAGAATAACATTTCAAGATAAATCGATTGGAGATTTCGATGTCTGGAGACCATTACCTATTTTAAACTGCTCCGATTATGAAGATGTATATGTAGACGCACTCATCGTGGCGTCTGAGGCTACGAAAACAGATATGAATACAATTTCTGGGCTTATTTACTTTATAACAGTTGCTACAATTGCGTTAGTACTGAAGAGCATCGCAAAAATCATTCAAAAGTATTATGGTATTAAGTTAATGTAGCGAAAACAGCATAAACGCCACATCTTTGCCGCAGCTCTCCAGATTGATTGGTATCAACAACAACATACGGTTTAGTAGCGCAGCACCTTCAAGAATTACAATCCTACCACCTCCATTGTATAATACCACTGATTGTAACAACTTACAATGGGCAATATTCAAATTGTTATCAAGGAACAGAGCGACTAAAAACACAACTTTTGTTCTGTAAATTTAATCATTAGATGTTCGATTATTCTTCAGTATATCATAATCATGTGTAGCAATAAGTGTTTTTAGCATCTTTAGTGTCTGGTAGGAGGCCAATCGAAGTAATGCGAAATTCCATTCCTGAGGACGAATGTTGGGGACCGCCTGAAAAGGTTTGCCGAATATGTCGAAGGCGAGAACGAAATGTAATGTTTCTACCTTGCGGTCACTTGGAAGTCTGTTGGATTTGTGGAATGCATATAAAATTTTGTACTTTCTGTTAAAAAGAACTTGATGCCATTGTAGCAATTTAACTCTGTATTATAATAAGCTATAAAAATAAAATAATAAATATATATTTCTTGTTTTTATTAGGTTACAATTTTTGCTGATGTGGGGATTTTAATGGAAATGAGATACTAATTACAAGTATGTTCTGCGCATGTATTAAACGTATTTTATTTATGTTCATATTTAACGTTGAATCTCAATATCAACGGTCGATCACGTGACCTCAATCGAATGATGCAATACCTGATGGGATTGATGTAATACTGTTTGGAGTTCATTGACCTCTTTTACTCTCTTGTAGATATCAGATTACAGTTTATGCCAACGTGGTAATTTTAATGAAATTAAGTTATTAAATTACAAGTATGTTCTGCGCATGTATTAAACATATTTTATTTTTGTTCATATTTAAATTTGAACCTCAATATCAACGGCCGATCATGTGACCTCAATCGAATGATGCAATACTTGATGAGAAGATGTAATGCTGTTTGCAGTTTATTTCTTTAGTCGCACATGGAATACATTTTGTGTTCGGTAGTTCCGTTTCACCAACACATTTGATACATTTGTATTTAACTGGAACAGACATATTGCACAAAATCGTTAGAGCACTCGCCGTTATTACCTTTTGAAATAAATGAAATACATTACAGTGATAAGAATTTATCACTTCCCTCTCCAAAATTCTATTCCTCTCACCTCTCGATAATCACGTTTTAAACAAAATTCCCTGTATTGTAGTATAACAACCCCAGGTTCGATCGAAAAAAATAAACGAATATAAACGTAATTGTGGCCAAAAATATGTGATCGTCATAAGGAATACCTACGTTGTGTGTATCTATTTTTTTAATTGACCGAAAGGCGCTGGCTACTAACTTTGTTTGAAGGAATGTATGGTTTAATTTTATAAAAAAACAAAAGCAGAGTCCTAACTTTATTATTTACATACAACAGTCTTCAAATTGAACATGTAACAAATAGAAAGACAACAAAAACATTAACAGTCATTTAACATAAAAGAAGAGTGCCAGGCTCACCTAGAACCCCTGTGGGGAAAGAGCATGGCAGAGAAACCCACGATCGTTGCTCTCACCACCCAAATATGAATACAAAACAACCACTAACCAAAGGTATAAATTAAGAACCTCTGCTAATGATAATTAAAACACAACTTATTTACTGTCTCACTAAATGTCATCTCACTCAAGTCTGACATACACACTTCCAAGTAAAACTGAAGAGGTTTGGTGTTAGTTAGCCGGCAGAGCGGGAAGGTACTAATAGCAACAATAATAATAACAATAATAACAACAACAATAATAACAATAATAACAATAATAGGTAAGGTACTGGAGTCCCATACAGGAGGCAATCCAGCTATAGTTGAGATTTCGGAGGAACAACAATAATAATAATAATAGGTAAGGTACTGGAGTCCCATACGTATGACATAAAGTGAGAACAAGAAATCAAAGAACAACGTAATCGTGATAAAACAAGTTAAAAATGAAACAAAGAAGTTGCTATTGCAATATCTGGGCAGACACGACAAAATATACATATTTTAATATGTAATAAATAATGAGCAATCTTTAATAATAATTGTAACAATTTTATCTTAGAAAAATATACGCCCTTGAGCGTAAGACAATGAAAGCTAAACATACAAAGAATTATTATCATGAAACATCTATAACCATCACAATCGTAAGATTACATAGAACAATTAACAACGAAGTACTTAAAGGATATTACCTGCTAATTAATACCGGTTAAACACTTAATTTTACACTACTTTGTCACAATGCCCGCCGATCGTCTTGCTACCTATCTGCACACTGTTCTCACTTCAACTACCTATCTAACTATTTAGGCTTCCTTCCAGAATTCCCTACCTAAGCGCTTGTTTTTTGTGCTTCCTTCCACTGACCGTTAATATTACTTTTTCATTACTGTGCAACACTCATGTAACAGGTGACGTCGAAGTTCATAAGATAAGTATGGTTTTGCACAGAAAGTACTTTTAATTTTAAAATAATGTCTTAATTTCTTCTTGCATGCTTAAGACCCGTATCTGGATTAAACTATTGGGTATACACACTGATTACACTTCTTACTGATATAACATATTAATTTTATTATTACATTTTCTGTTAATTTATAATTTTGAACTTACCGCCAGCCCCGTCTAATCAAATGCTTATACGCATGCGTTATAATTTCAATACGTATGCTATTTCCATTATTCATCTTTAGTTTTAAATTTTTCGATAATTCCACTCATATGCTGATATTGATGCAATTCCGAATAAGAACGATGTAATGCTGTTTGGAGTTCATTGACCTCCCTTATAGGTATGATTTGTGTTGACTTATTGATTTTAAAGTAATTAATTACATGTTATGCAAATATATATTCTCACATATATCTTATTTCTGTTATTTTAGTTTTTGAATTTACCGCCAATCCCCTCATGCCGAGATCTACTAGGCAAGCATTTAAATTTTAATGTTACCTATATTTTATTTCTTTTGTTAACAATTAATTTTGAATTTACCGCCAATTTTATTAAACTAATTTCCTAAATAGCATAGAATTCTTCTAGTAATTAAATTTTTTATTAGATAGACAATACCCGCGCCATCTACTTGCAGCGCCATATTGGCTACGTAATAAAAGATCGAAAGGACTTATGCGATATTATGCATCAGAAAGTGCTGGGGACTATTATCCCTTACAAACAGCAACAGGTAATAAGAACCCCGTATACAATACGATTATTTCTGGGACGTATGTGCGAGAAGAGTTGTTCCTGGATATTGCTTGCTGGGTATCTCAGGAATTCTACATGAAATGCGGTAAAATAATTGAATTTCGTAAACGAATTCAAGGTCAAGCACCAACACGATAATGAAGCCGGGAATTTTGTTCTATCAGTTTATTATTACGTAGATCGATAATCATGTTGAATTTTTTCATATCATGATAGCCATCGAAATAATTATGAAAATCATAAGATAATACTTCTAAATTTTGATTTGAATTTCCCGCTAATTCCACTCATATGCTGATATTGATGCAATTCCGAATAAGAATGATGTAATACTGTTTGGAGTTCATTGACCTTCCTTATAAGTATGATTTGTGTTGACTTACTGATTTTAAAGTAATTAATTACACGTTTTACACATATATTTTGTCACATATATATTATTTCTATTATTTCAGTTTTTGAATTTACCGCCAATCCCCATCATCCCGAGATCTACTATGCAGCCATTTTTTTAATATTACATATATTTTAAATCCCCCATCAATTTCAATGTGGTGCTGATCGAACCTAAATCGAATGATGCAATACCGTATTAGAATGATGTAATGCTGTTTGGAGTTCATTGACCTCTCTTATCATGATTTATGCTAACATTGCGATTTTGAAGAAACTAAGGCACTAATTACAAGTATGTTCTGCGCATGCATTAAACATATTTTTTATTTTTGTCCATATTCTAAACATCAATCTCAATGGTTGCTCATGTGATCTCAGTTCATAATGTGATCTTTATATTTACCAAGTTCAGCTCGAATGTCATTTTGCACCAGGAATTTGTGAAATAGAATCTGTTATTCAAGTTTGGACAAGCATTTTGGTTACACCTCGTATAAATATATGTATTCTTTAAATGTTTAATCTAGGATAAATCTAGTAGTATTAAACTAGATAAACACTTTTACTAAGGAACTTTAATTGTTGACGATAATATATGTATAGTATATTATCATTAAATTACTTGAAAATTAATATTCTCAACGTAACATATACAACATAACAAACATTTCGACTTTTACAAAACCATCAATTTGTAGTAAAACGGCAAATCTTATGTAAATTAATTATTTTCGTTCAAAATAATGTTTATATAAAAAGCGGTACAATAACTTTATCTTTTCCTACAACTTTTTGAAAAATAATCAAAATCCTTCATAACTGCATCATTAATTAAATTAGTGATTTAACTTGTTCTATTTTGTCATTTTACTCATACGACATAGATGTAGATCTGAAGTTGAAATAAAAACTAAATATCTGGAATTATTATTATTTTTGCTCCAATTTTAGTCTAAAGCATAGCGATCTTAAAGGTTTTACTTATATTATGTTTAAGAGAAAAAATCAGTAATGAAAAAATATTCTACATCTCACCCTTTACCTAACAATTTATGCAACAAATATAATAGCCACTTTTTATATTATAACTGATATTCCATCCGACGGCATTTCTTCTCCATATTTATAGTGTATTTTTATACAAAAAATTATATGTAATGGTCTTTACTCCCATCCCATAACTAATATGAAGGGATCGAATTTACCATTCAGTAACAATCTAACAATTCAATTCCCCCATTTTCTCTCAATCATACAACTTGTATATAAGTTACAAGAGTTGTGTTATTTTAAAAAAACATCCGGTAGATGTACAAATATGCGCATGTCTGTCGCCCGGATTTTGTATACGTGGATGATGCTTTTACGTCAGTGACACAGATATTTATTTCAAACCGTTAGCGAAATATAAGGTGCTAATGCACATGTTTTTTCGTTTAAGAGACCTGAACGGAACTGTGTTTGAATTTCTCATCTTTAGATTATGAAATTTCACGCTAATAGCTGAAATATTTTTAGCATCAATATATCAACCACAGTATTCCTGTTGTTGATTCTCCTCACTCCGATCTCTATTACGTAAGCGTTTAAATCTAGAAATTTAAATTTACCATCAATAAGGCACTAATTACAAGTATGTTCTGCGCATGTATTAAACATATTTTATTTTTGTTCATATTAACTAATTTCCTAAATAGCATGGAATTCTTCTAGTAATTAATTTTTTTATCCTTTTAAGCGCTACCCAACCGTAAGTTTTATACTAATAGCTGAAATATTATTTAGCATCAGTATATCAACCACATTATTCCTGTTGTTAAATGCTACTATGGTGGTCTAGAGTTAACGGGCTCGCTTTGGAATCCAAAGGTTCGGGGTTCGAATCTCAGACAGAGCAAGACTTTTTTAATTTAAATAAAATTCGAAATCAACTTTAAAATTTACCGTCAATTGCAGCCTACCTCTCTCCTTCACTCCGATCTCTATTGCGCATGCGTTTAAATTTAGAAATTTGAATTTACCACCAATAAGGCACTAATTACAAGTATGTTCTGCGCATGTATTAAACATATTTTATTTTTGTTCATATTAACTAATTTCCTAAATAGCATGGAATTCTTCTAGTAATTAAATTGTTTATCCTCAGATTTCAAGCGCTACCCAACCGTAAATTTTTTACTAATAGCTAAAATATTATTTAGCATCAATATATCAACCACATTATTCCGGTTGTTAAATGCTACTATGGTGGTCTAGAGGTAACGGGCTCGCTTTGGAATCCAAAGGTTCGGGGTTCGAATCTCAGACAGAGCAAGACTTTTTTAACTTAAATAAAATTCGAAACCAACTTTAAATTTACCGTCAATTGCAGCCCACCTCTCTCCTTCACTCCGATCTCTATTGCGCAAACGTTTAAATCTAGAAATTTAAATTAACCGCCAATTTGCCGCGAGCTGATTGGTCGAGAGACGTGGCCAATTTGAATGCTACGCTCTGATTGGTCGATGGGCGTGGCCTAAAAGTGGAGGAGAGGGGGTAAAATTCGTCAAAAATGACCAGGATGAACCTTCATAAGAAAATACATGGGATTTTGTTACAGAACTCACATAGCTTATCTACTCACGTCTTTACAATCTCCAAGTATGAGATAGGTCACGTCAGACCTAAACCAGGAGCTCCCTATGCTCCACCATGCATTCTGGCACGCGTAAGACAAAAAGTTGGATTTTACGCATCTTTCCACTTTTTAAGCCGCTGTCATTAATTAATCGTTCCCGGCGACCTACGACGTTCTGGATAGGCTCGTTAGGACCGCCGCAACCCAGTTCGATCAAAACCGTTTCGAAAAGGGACATATCTCTAATGGATCGGCCGCCAGAGCCGATAAAGTAAGAATTTACCTATCTTTCCACTTTTCGAGCCGCTACCGCTCTTCCTACGTTCCCGGCGACCTACGACGTTCTGGATAGGCTCGTTAGGACCACCGTAACCTAATTTGATCGAAACAGCGTCGAAAAGGAACATATCTCCAATGGATCGGCCGCTAGAGCCGATAATGTACGAAATTTCACAACCTTTCTATATTTTCGAGGCGCCACCGCCCGCTAATGGTTCCCGGCGACCCTCGACATTCTGGACGGTCTCATTCGGACCGCCTCCACTCAATTCGACCGAATCAGCTTCCAAAGGGGCAGAATTTCCACTGGATCCGCCGCCAGGGGCCGGCAAAGCCATAAAATCGACGATCTTCCGAATTGCCGTCCCGAAGCCGCTCCAGAGATGACCAGAAGCCCGGAGCTGTCCGTCGACACGCCTAACCGGCGACCACTAACGTAAAAAGTCATTTTTAGATCCCAAACATGCACACCCCGAGCCACCACCAAGAGCGACCCGGAGCCGACGAGGACAATTTTTCTGACACCCTTTCTGCGGAGCCATGCCGGTTCCACCGCCAAAAGAAGGGGAGATTGGTCGCCAAAATTAGATGTGACTGAACGTCAACTCTGGGCGTTTGCAGTCTATCAGGTGGGTCTGGATCCCCACTCAGTGTGTGGGGATCCAGACGAAGCTTTATCAATATAGTATTGTAACAAACTGTTCCTTACTCCGCTGTATCTCCATTATCTCCTTGCACATGTTGTACAAACAATCAATAAATCTATAAATCCATATATATATATATATA
>NW_019417886.1:10968-16758 GCF_000390285.2 Anoplophora glabripennis
ACATTGTAATGAATTATATGTTTTATATATAACGTGGAAATCTTCTTGAACCTTTTGTCTAATATTAAAATATATTTATTTTCTTGGGAATTGGGTTCTGGTGTGATAGTCGGTTAAAAAAGGGGTAAAAGAAACAGCAGCTATTTCTTTCTTGATGTTTCGTTCCTGATCAGGAACTTTTTCAAAAGGCTTTTATTGTTAAAATTGTAATTGTTAATTAAATAAAACCTAAACAACCATTTTCCTTGGACGATTTTGATGATGCTATATATAGTTAAATAAATTTGTTTATATGAAAAATTTTTTCAATCAATTTCTGCAACACCTATCTCTTTACAGAATTTTCTCGTAACTAATCAATAATTATTTTATTTTTTTTACTATCTTGATTTTCTTCACCCTTGTTAGGACCTTTCCACATATGTGCTTTTGCTTTTTAGGTGCTGTTTTCCTTTTGCAATTCACATCACTTCACTTTATCCTTTGCACATATACACCCTATTCTAGTTTCTTTACAATCAATTTTATATTATATTTCAAAATATTTCTTATTCTATAATCTTATTTGACTTTTACATGTACTACTTAATGCCTTGTGGATCCAACTTTAACTTTGACATTTATATGACATATTCATCTTATTGATATACAAAATTTTCTTTAGACCTTAATATCTTTTACTAATTATTATTTTACCTTATATTAAACTATTTAATAAAACTCTGACATGTTATCTTTTGTTTGATATCTGTCACTTACGATTTTTAATTAATTTCAATTATGTTTTTCTAATAACATCTTTGGCATGTACTCTATTTGACCAAAATTATAATAATTTTTATACTTGAATTTTGAAATTTATCCTGTTCTAATAATCCGACTTTCTTCTAATGATTCCTAATACTTATTCAATACTAACAAAANTGTGGAACTGTGGATGGAACAAAATAATATAAAAATCGCGATTAAAAATCAGGGGTTGATCGTATAAGGGTGAAAATTTAGAACTGTATGTATTTTTCAATGCTGAATCATGAAAAAATAAAAACAGAAAATTTTGTCCAAAAAATAAAAAAAAAAATTTTGGGGTGGACCACCCTTAACATTTAGGGGTATGAAAAATAGATGTTGGCCGATTCTCAGACCTACTCAATATGCTCACAAAATTTCATGAGAATCGGTCAAGCCGTTTCGGAGGAGTACGGGAACGAACATTGTGACACGAGAATTTTATATATAAGACTAGCTGACCCGGCAAACGTTGTGTTGCCATCTTGTGGAACTGTGGATGGAACAAAATAATATAAAAATCGCGATTAAAAATCAGGGGTTGATCGTATAAGGGTGAAAATTTAGAACTGTATGTATTTTTCAATGCTGAATCATGAAAAAATAAAAACAGAAAATTTTGTCCAAAAAATAAAAAAAAAAATTTTGGGGTGGACCACCCTTAACATTTAGGGGTATGAAAAATAGATGTTGGCCGATTCTCAGACCTACTCAATATGCTCACAAAATTTCATGAGAATCGGTCAAGCCGTTTCGGAGGAGTACGGGAACGAACATTGTGACACGAGAATTTTATATATAAGACTAGCTGACCCGGCAAACGTTGTGTTGCCATCTTGTGGAACTGTGGATGGAACAAAATAATATAAAAATCGCGATTAAAAATCAGGGGTTGATCGTATAAGGGTGAAAATTTAGAACTGTATGTATTTTTCAATGCTGAATCATGAAAAAATAAAAACAGAAAATTTTGTCCAAAAAATAAAAAAAAAAATTTTGGGGTGGACCACCCTTAACATTTAGGGGTATGAAAAATAGATGTTGGCCGATTCTCAGACCTACTCAATATGCTCACAAAATTTCATGAGAATCGGTCAAGCCGTTTCGGAGGAGTACGGGAACGAACATTGTGACACGAGAATTTTATATATAAGACTAGCTGACCCGGCAAACGTTGTGTTGCCATCTTGTGGAACTGTGGATGGAACAAAATAATATAAAAATCGCGATTAAAAATCAGGGGTTGATCGTATAAGGGTGAAAATTTAGAACTGTATGTATTTTTCAATGCTGAATCATGAAAAAATAAAAACAGAAAATTTTGTCCAAAAAATAAAAAAAAAAATTTTGGGGTGGACCACCCTTAACATTTAGGGGTATGAAAAATAGATGTTGGCCGATTCTCAGACCTACTCAATATGCTCACAAAATTTCATGAGAATCGGTCAAGCCGTTTCGGAGGAGTACGGGAACGAACATTGTGACACGAGAATTTTATATATAAGACTAGCTGACCCGGCAAACGTTGTGTTGCCATCTTGTGGAACTGTGGATGGAACAAAATAATATAAAAATCGCGATTAAAAATCAGGGGTTGATCGTATAAGGGTGAAAATTTAGAACTGTATGTATTTTTCAATGCTGAATCATGAAAAAATAAAAACAGAAAATTTTGTCCAAAAAATAAAAAAAAAAATTTTGGGGTGGACCACCCTTAACATTTAGGGGTATGAAAAATAGATGTTGGCCGATTCTCAGACCTACTCAATATGCTCACAAAATTTCATGAGAATCGGTCAAGCCGTTTCGGAGGAGTACGGGAACGAACATTGTGACACGAGAATTTTATATATAAGACTAGCTGACCCGGCAAACGTTGTGTTGCCATCTTGTGGAACTGTGGATGGAACAAAATAATATAAAAATCGCGATTAAAAATCAGGGGTTGATCGTATAAGGGTGAAAATTTAGAACTGTATGTATTTTTCAATGCTGAATCATGAAAAAATAAAAACAGAAAATTTTGTCCAAAAAATAAAAAAAAAAATTTTGGGGTGGACCACCCTTAACATTTAGGGGTATGAAAAATAGATGTTGGCCGATTCTCAGACCTACTCAATATGCTCACAAAATTTCATGAGAATCGGTCAAGCCGTTTCGGAGGAGTACGGGAACGAACATTGTGACACGAGAATTTTATATATAAGACTAGCTGACCCGGCAAACGTTGTGTTGCCATCTTGTGGAACTGTGGATGGAACAAAATAATATAAAAATCGCGATTAAAAATCAGGGGTTGATCGTATAAGGGTGAAAATTTAGAACTGTATGTATTTTTCAATGCTGAATCATGAAAAAATAAAAACAGAAAATTTTGTCCAAAAAATAAAAAAAAAAATTTTGGGGTGGACCACCCTTAACATTTAGGGGTATGAAAAATAGATGTTGGCCGATTCTCAGACCTACTCAATATGCTCACAAAATTTCATGAGAATCGGTCAAGCCGTTTCGGAGGAGTACGGGAACGAACATTGTGACACGAGAATTTTATATATAAGACTAGCTGACCCGGCAAACGTTGTGTTGCCATCTTGTGGAACTGTGGATGGAACAAAATAATATAAAAATCGCGATTAAAAATCAGGGGTTGATCGTATAAGGGTGAAAATTTAGAACTGTATGTATTTTTCAATGCTGAATCATGAAAAAATAAAAACAGAAAATTTTGTCCAAAAAATAAAAAAAAAAATTTTGGGGTGGACCACCCTTAACATTTAGGGGTATGAAAAATAGATGTTGGCCGATTCTCAGACCTACTCAATATGCTCACAAAATTTCATGAGAATCGGTCAAGCCGTTTCGGAGGAGTACGGGAACGAACATTGTGACACGAGAATTTTATATATAAGACTAGCTGACCCGGCAAACGTTGTGTTGCCATCTTGTGGAACTGTGGATGGAACAAAATAATATAAAAATCGCGATTAAAAATCAGGGGTTGATCGTATAAGGGTGAAAATTTAGAACTGTATGTATTTTTCAATGCTGAATCATGAAAAAATAAAAACAGAAAATTTTGTCCAAAAAATAAAAAAAAAAATTTTGGGGTGGACCACCCTTAACATTTAGGGGTATGAAAAATAGATGTTGGCCGATTCTCAGACCTACTCAATATGCTCACAAAATTTCATGAGAATCGGTCAAGCCGTTTCGGAGGAGTACGGGAACGAACATTGTGACACGAGAATTTTATATATAAGACTAGCTGACCCGGCAAACGTTGTGTTGCCATCTTGTGGAACTGTGGATGGAACAAAATAATATAAAAATCGCGATTAAAAATCAGGGGTTGATCGTATAAGGGTGAAAATTTAGAACTGTATGTATTTTTCAATGCTGAATCATGAAAAAATAAAAACAGAAAATTTTGTCCAAAAAATAAAAAAAAAAATTTTGGGGTGGACCACCCTTAACATTTAGGGGTATGAAAAATAGATGTTGGCCGATTCTCAGACCTACTCAATATGCTCACAAAATTTCATGAGAATCGGTCAAGCCGTTTCGGAGGAGTACGGGAACGAACATTGTGACACGAGAATTTTATATATAAGACTAGCTGACCCGGCAAACGTTGTGTTGCCATCTTGTGGAACTGTGGATGGAACAAAATAATATAAAAATCGCGATTAAAAATCAGGGGTTGATCGTATAAGGGTGAAAATTTAGAACTGTATGTATTTTTCAATGCTGAATCATGAAAAAATAAAATCAGAAAATTTTGTCCAAAAAATAAAAAAAAAATTTTTGGGGTGGACCACCCTTAACATTTAGGGGTATGAAAAATAGATGTTGGCCGATTCTCAGACCTACTCAATATGCTCAGAAAAATTTCATGAGAATCGGTCAAGAGTACGGGAACGAACATTGTGACACGAGAATTTTATATATAAGATATATATATATATACCGGGTGATTCAGCTAAAACTCCGCGGGCTAATTACTTGGAAACAAAAGAAGTACGTTCTGCGAGTTCTATTTGTTAAATATATAGAGTGATTTTATTTTTGTGCAGAAATAATGCCATTGGGATGGACGTCGCCGGCGTCGAGACGCCGAGAAAATATTTTTTCATTGCAGGAACTTTAAAAATATAACTATCTAAAAGTAAAGTCTTTTTTCAACGTTTTTTGTCATATACACTTTTTCGTCAACATTAGTATTTTTTGAGATATCCCATTATTTATTTTGAACACCATATTTTTTTAAATACAGTTTCGTTGACTTTTACTTGAAGTTCTGTATAGCAGTATTTATAAAGAACACTGTTCAACATGATGCAGTTACTGCATTCGAGTTGCCCTAATGCTTACATTCGTAATGATACAATATGCAATATTATCTAGTAGGTTTATGTCACTTATGTTATTTATATAATTGTCAAATAACCAATAAATTGTATGACAGTTTAGTGGTAATCAGGTTTTCTGTTTGTGCTTTATTAAAAAAAACGCATTATGGTTCAATATAGTAATGCCGAAAAGTTTGATATTATGATGATTTATGGTGAATGCCGTAGAAACGCAAGAGCTGCTACTAGATTGTATAGGCTACGATATCCTAATCGCCGACGACAGCCAAACGACAAAACATTTAAAAATTTAGCAACAAATTTAATGCAATATGGCAGCTTTCAGAAAAGTAAACGTGACCGAGTACGGACTATCAGAAATAATGACAATGTGGCACAAATTTTGCAGACTGTTGAGAACAATCCAACAATTTCATTAAGGAATATTCCGGAAGAAACTGGAATTTCGTATTCCTCCTGTCAGAGAATGCTCTCTGATAATAGGTTCCATCCATTCAAAGCAACCATTGTTCATCATTTGAGACCCGATGATTATCAACGCAGATTAGATTTTCTTGCTAATTTTTCCGTATTGTACGAAGAAGATAATACCATAACGAAGAAAATACTATGGACTGATGAAAGCCGTTTC
>NW_019417886.1:17426-28019 GCF_000390285.2 Anoplophora glabripennis
TTGCACGAAAATCATCAGGATTAAGAGCATGCACTTTTTGGATATGGTAAGGGTGAAGAAGCTGTTCTCTAAGGATTCTTGCAACAGTGGTCTTTGGAACATTGGTAAAAGAAGATAATGACCTAATGCTAACTGTTGGATGAGCAGCAACTTCGTCCAGTATATTTTCCTCTACTTCAACTGTACGTGCTGTTCGCGGGGCACCCCTGTTTGCAGTAACAGGAGCAAACTGACCTAAAGACATTAAAATTTATTTAATATCCATTTTGTTTAATAATAGTAATCGTATTTTACCAGTTTCTCTTAATCTTTGATCAATACGTTCGAAAGTTTTGCGATCCGGAATCCTTCTATTAGGATAAGAATGCTGATAAAATCTTCTTGCTGCCGAAGCATTACAAAGAGCCCGCCCGTACATTAAATGCATATCAGCATATTCTTCATTGGAATACTCCATATTTTATAACAAATTATGAGTTATGAGATGAGTCTTAGATTTAAAACTACGTATTTGACAAGTTTGACAATTTAATTGCCTTTGGCATACTCTGACATGTCAAAGCCAACCACGATTAAATTTGTGTTTCAATTAAATAAAATGTCTCAAACTAAATGGTACCTTCCTCTTTAAACGGGTTTACCTCAAAAAATATCTATTTTATGGATATTCAACAAGTATACCTTTTTTACGTAAAATACCATACATTTTTATAAAATGATGGAAAATTTGGGTTATAGTGGAACAAAAATTTTATTTCTAGAAATTTTGGTGGGGGGTGCTTTGCCCCCGGGCCCCCATAATTATTATCGAGGATTTCATATTATCATCCAAAGCAGCTTAAAAAATTATAGATCCAGCCAAAAAATTTATTAAAAAATACAAAAGTTACAGCAAAAAAAAAACATTTTTAATTCTCAACTTCAAGAGCTAATAACTCTACAGGGTGAGCCCGGAGGAAAAATTTTTATATGAACTTGTGACATTATTTTCTCATTATCTATCCATATCCGAGAGATTGCCCACCATTTCCGGGACACCCTCTGTACACAACTTGACAGGACGTAATTTCTATTTTTTGTTTTTTATTTATTTATATACACAGTGACACATTATGGCCTACTTGTTTCGACTCAACATGCCGCCCGCCTTGAAATAATTTACAAACGTTTCAAAATATATGCTAACAAGCTTAAAAATAAGGCTAAGCTAGGATTCGTTCTCAGTGCCCATTGGTAAAGGACACAATCTTGTCACTGAGCGTTTCACATCTCCTTTGCTTGTACGCAGTCACTACCCGCACAATCTTGTCTAGACCGGGATGCACTTCGACTATTCTACCTAAGGGCCACATCATAGGTGGTGAGTTCTCCTCTTGTATCAGCACCAAGGTTCCCAGTTGTAGATTATAGCACGTACGATTCCATTTACTTCTTTGTTGCAAAGTTTGCAGATAATCCCTTCGGAAACGCTTCCAAAATTCTTGGATGATCTGTTGTAACTGCTTGTACAGTTTGAGTCTGTTTCGAGGTATTTCTAATATGCTCTCCTGCGGAAGAGCTGTTAACTCGCTTCCAATGAGAAAATGACCAGGACTAAGCGCTAGTAGGTCAGCTGGATCACTGGATAAGGGTGTGATAGGTCCAGAGTTAAGTTATCTACTCGATCTGTGTAGATATGGTATAAAATTGCTCGAATGTCAATTTGCTGTCACCAATTACTCTCTTAAAATGATATTTAAATGATTTGACAGCAGACTCCCACATGCCTCCAAAATGTGGGGACAGTGGTGGTATAAAATGCCAGATTATGTGATTGTTAGAAAAATAAGACACATCTGATTCATGTTCGGAGGCGTTATTTATAATAACTTGTAATTGTCGTAATTCATTAATTGCCCCTATGAAACATTTAGCATTATCCATGTAAATATGACCACACAAACCTCAGCGAGACACAAATCTTTTCAAACGGTTAAAAAATGCTGCTGTAGTTAAAGCAGTTACTAGCTCAGCATGTATGGCTTTAGTGGTTAGGCATATGAATATACATAAGGAGATTTTTACTAATGCTCTGTTAGGTAACTGACCATCTTTCATTAAATAAGGTCCCGCATAGTCTATGCCAGTAAATGTAAATGGACGTGAAGGATTTGTTCGATAATTAGGCAAGTTACCCATTAATGGGGTAGATGCAATGATCGGTTTAATACGAAAGTAAGTAATGCACTTTCTGAGTACACTACGTATAGCATTTCTGCCATCAAGTGACCAGAATTGTTTTCTAATTGCCGATAAAATATACACAATATATTGTGCGCCAGCATGTAAATGTTTTTGATGAATAATTAGACCCAACGGATCAAATATTCTTGCGATATATGACAAAGCCATACGTTTAGTAATATTTTCGAAATTTAAAGGTAATTGGACAAAATAATTTAATGTATTTGCAATCCACAGCAATGCAAGTGCTTTTGCTTCTTGAGTGTTGTTAACCTGAAAAAGTTTATTGTTAATTGAATGATTGTCCTTGTTTTGTAGTACCCCCATATCATTAGACATCCACTTTCTAAGTGTTAATCCTGACTTCGATAAAATAGATTCTACTTGTGTTTTTAATTGTATCGCTTCTGATAACGTAAATGAACCGGTAATTAAATCATCCATGTAGAAATCATTTTTTATGACCATACTTGCATTTGGATAGTCCTTTTGACAATTTAGCCCTATTTGATGCAATGTGCGCGTTGCAAGAAATGATGCGCTGGATGTAGCATATGTTATAGTATTAAGCAGGTAGTGTGAGATTTCTTCATTGGGGTTGTTTCTCCATACGATGCGCTGAAGGCCACGGTGCGGTTCGTATATATCGATCATTCTGTACATTTTCTCTACATCAGCAGTGATAACTATGCTATGAGAAAAGATCGCCCTGTACCTTCGGAACTACTCTTAATACGTCATTTAAGCTAAGATCTGACGATGTCTGGGCCAATGCATCGAAAACCACCCGTACTTTCGTTGTAGAACTTGACTCTTTTGTTACCGCGTGATGAGGAAGATAATTATGAATGTCCTTCGGATTATCCTTACTAGTATCTATTTTTGTCATATGCCCCATACTTTCGTATTCATGTAAAAATTCGACATACTTTTCCTTAAGCTCGGAATTTTTTGATAATGTACTTTCCGTTGCATGTAATCTATGAATTGCCATATTTAATGATTCTCCTAATTTTGAGACATTTTCTTTAAATGGTAATTTTACTGTAAATCGACCGTCGCTATTTTGTACAACATTTTCGCGAAAGAAGATTTCACATTCGAGTTCTTCGTTTGATAATTTTGAATTGGAATTTATAACATTTTCGATTTGCCAAAACCATTCCACCTGTTTATTTAACATGTTTGTCGCTACGAGGCATTTCGAATTTGATTCGTTTATCGGTTGTCTTATTGTTTGAACTGGACCGACTATAATCCAACCTAGTCGTGTGCTTTGTAAAAGTAATCCTTCGTCATTTAATTTAATTCTGTGACTATTTAATAGTTTGAAAAATGATGTGGTTCCTAATAAAATATCCATTTTATCGGATTCGTAGAAATTAGGATCAGCTAGTGTTATGTAGACTGGTATGTTACATGCAGTAGGATCAAATGAAGCTTGCGGTAAATTGCCTGTAATTTGATCAATGACTAAGAATGGTAATGACAATTTACAAGATCCATTACTTGATTGCATTTGTGTTTTAATTTGGAATGAAATATTACAAGTAGTGTTGCTGATACCAACAATAGGCGTGTTAATACGAACGCCTTGTATTTTGAGTCGTTTAAATAAATCTAAAGTACAGAAATTCGATTGACTTGCTGCATCTAACAATGCACATTTTATTTGTTGGTTGTTCGCATCTGTGACATAAACTATTGTGGTGGCTAGTAAAACTTGAGTAGTGTTTTGACTCTTTGAGTGTGAAGCTAAAGTAATAGTAAGTGCAGGGTCTGATGACTCTGACTCAATTTGACTACTACCGTTTTGATCCCTCTGTATTTGACTTTGAGTTGTATTCGATTGCCTGTTTGATTTACTTGCTGAGCGATCTGTGTTTGGATAATTATTTAATGCGTCATTATTTGTGCTATTTGTGCGTGTGTTTAGCTGAAAATTATAATCATGCAATATGGTATTGTGATGCTTGCGGCAAATCTTACAGTGACGGCCCGTACATTTCTTTGAATCGTGTCCGGGTTTTAAACAATTTGTACAGATACCCGCTTTCTTTACTTCTGAATAACGCAATTTCATTGGTAAAGCTAAAAGCTTCTGGCATTGAAACGTAAAATGATTATTGTCTTTGCAAAAGTCACAATTTATTGGATATTTATTATCCTGATTAGTTGATACATGCACGAATTGTTTTTCTTGGCCTTTTGAAATGAATTTATTATTCTATACGATTTTTGTTTCCATTGCTTCCAAAATTTGACATTTATTTGTCAAGAACGTCATTAATTCTTCGAATTTCGGTGATTTCTTAGATTTCGGTAAAGTTTCCCATTCGCGACGCGTGTTTGTGTATAATTTCAGGGTTATTATGTCTGTTGGCTCGCCTAATGTTTTTATCGCGCGTAAATCTTTTGTAATGCTATCTAATGCCATCCATCCATCTAATCCATATGATAACTATCAAAAAGTTCAGTGTATGATAGTAAGATGTCGCCTTGTCAAATCGAAGATTATGACAGAACATCTATACTGTCAGTTTTGTAAAGAGATGCTTTCAATATCTGTTTCAAATTGCTAGTATATTGCATTAGATCACGAAAAATTTATTTAATATTCATTATTACTACATATGTTTTCGACTGGAATAATTTTATAGTCTATAATCGAGCTATTCAAATATATCGCGTCAGTCGAAGCGTTAAATACAGCGGACAGTGTTGCCGTATTTCCTTTCATTGGATCAGATGTTTCATCAAATTTGTCAAAACGTTATATATTCATTCCATTATCTCAATAATTACATTGTAAGTGCATATTTTTATTGTTTTAAAATGGTTAGTAATATTTAATTCTTTAATTACAATGTTATTTTCCCGATCCTAACCATTTTTAAGAGCAATATTCACGTTTGATTAAAGTTTTTTCCCCAACTCCCATAAGAGCCTGTGTATAAGAGCATAATTTTTAATACCATTTTTCAACAAAACTACATTGGCAATCGATCTGATATTTTTACACGAGGCAATTTGCATATTTATTAACAGATTTCAATTGCTTTGAAAACTTTCTTACCATTTTTTTTTCGGTATCGAACCTCCTTAATTGGCCGCGTCGTGTTATAAGATTTTTTAATTGATCTGTCATTTTAAGTATATTAATTTGCAACTAGAAATGTAATGACTACAAATTGACCCAAATATGTAAGACAGTTAGTACCTAAATGTAACTACACTAGATCAAAGCAAGTACCTGCAGGATTAGGAACTTTAATGAAACGATGTGTTGTACCTTCTTGCGTGAAGGATCGGTTTGACTTCGCACTTCTTTATGTCTTGTTGCTTATGAATTGACGATTTCTTGTCTTAATTTAGCTCGATGGACCAACAATGTTTTGTGGTTGATGAATAAGTGGACTGTATCTTTTTTCAAATTGGTATATTTTTTAGATGAATGATACATACACAACTTGACAGGACGTAATTTCTATTTTTTTTTGTATTTATTTATATACACAGTGACACATTAGGCCCTACTTGTTTCGGCTCAACAAATACATTTACACGGTTTGTTTATTATATTAATTGTACTACCATGTTTTAAAAATTTTGCTTATCGTATGAACAACAATTCTGAAAGTACATTATACATACAGGCTGTTACAAATTCGCTTCTCACTACAGGGATCCCGGAAACGGTAAGAGCTACGAAGTAGCTTAAATGGGGGCAAAGTTGCGTAATCAGGGGACCAACATTATGCCTCCAAAAAATCAAGGCTAACATGATTAGTTTTCGAAATATTTGAAAAAAAAAAACCGAAATTTTGGAAATCGGTTTTTGTGTCATTTCAGCCTTGTTTGAGGTGATATTGAAAAAAGAACAACACTTGCTCATGGCCACTTTTTGCCCTCTATCGAATGGCATAATCAATTTTTGTATGTAATGTTTCGTCTCTCCAGGACCATCATCAACTTCATTTTTTTTAAATACGACCCTAGAAATTTTATTACATTTTTTGCAAGCCTTCATGACCCCCAATACTGTATTACCTCAGTCCGAACCAGATTCAGACGTTTTGTCTCAAAAAATTCATCTTCAGTGGATTCGTTCCAAATTTATTTAAATTTTTTATTTAGATTTCTTTGTTTATTGAATTATCGTACACTGTAAGTGTCGTTAGACCTATATAGTTATTTAAATAATTACCACCACGCGAAAACATTTATTATTATTAACTATTACCATCACTTGGTCATACATAACTCAATAAGTTGTTGCGTCAAAATTAAAACATTATTACAATTTTAATTTTATTATGACAAATTAATTCTTAAAAATGCATAAACAACCAAAACGCCAACTGAATATTCTTCTTTAAAAAATTTCAGTAAATGTTCAAAAACATTTTCGTTTTGGCAAAGGTTAAAAATGAAGATCAGCGTAATATTATCGGAATTTATTATATCTGTAACTGCAACTGTGAAAGAGCCTGTCAGATGTATTTGTATGAATATCCTGAAAAAAAATAGATCGGAATTTGTTTGAATTTTGAGCACTCGAGAAGCCTAGAAATAACTATGGACACGGGAATAAAACTGTAATAATGATATTATTTTAATGCGTGGTGGTAATAGTTTAAATAACTAGATGGAACTAGATGGATTTCACAGGGTCTAACGACACTTGCAGTATACGATAATTCAATAAACAAAGAAATCTAAATAAAAAATATAGATAAATTTGGAACAAATACACTGAAGATGAATTTTTCGAGACAAAATGTCTGAATCTGGTTCGGGGGGCAGTTTGGGGGTCATGAAGGCTTGCAAAATGTAATAAAATTTCCAGGGTCGTATTTCAAAAAATGAAGTTGATGATGGTCCTGGAGAGACGAAAAGTTACATATAAAAATTGATTACGCCATTCGATAGAGAGCAAAAAGTGGCTAGGAGAAAGTGTTCTTCTTTTTTCAATATCACCTTAAATTAGACTGAAATTAAACAAAAAATTCCAAAATTTCGGTTTTTTTCAAATATTTCGAAAACTAATCATGTTAGCTGATTATTTAGAGGGATAATGTTGGTCCCCTGATTAAGCAACTTTGCCCCCATTTAAGCTACTTTTTACCTCTTACCATTTCCGAGATCATTGTAGTGAGAAGCGAATTTGTAACAGCCTGTATAGTTGCAGTACGAATTTTTGAATATTTAGATTTATATTTGTTGTATTATTTCATATTGTTATTAACAATAAAAAAAAACTGAGCTGTATTTTTCTTCTTATTTCTCTATTTAGTATTTTAAGTAGAATCTCCAATTACACTTTTAGGGAAATTTATCTTACTTATTTTTAAATAACTCTTTTGGGTTAATCTAAAAAAAAATTAAATAATTTGGAAAATCTTTAAAAGTCTAAATAAGTCTTTCAGATTTCTGGCAAATTGCACAAAAACAATATTTAAATAAAGAGTTTCTAGTTTCTTAGAGTTCTTTAGAGAAAGTAAGTCTTTCAAAAGACTTGTTTTCTCTATATTAGAATTATTTTTGGTTTTCTGCAGACAAAAATTTCCATAAGGGTAGTCACTTTTGAATTCTACGATCGGTGTAAGGTTAGTGGGCCTTCCATTGTACCAGGAAATAAATTATGTATTTCGTGTTCAAAAAAAGTCTATAATAAACTGAAAGAACATCAAGAAAGTAGATTGGAATTATCTGAACAAACTACGAGTGTTGAAAAAGAAAAAGAAATGAGGCATGAGTATCAGCAAAGGGAATGAAAAAAAAAACGACTTACCTAATAAAATATACCGGGTGTCCCATTTTAAAATATACACGTGAATATCTCTTAAGTTATGGGCTTAATGAAAAATTTTTTCAAATTTCCAAAGTTGTAGGGTTTTGAGGGGGACATCTAATGCTGACCTTGACCACGACCTTGAAAATGACCTTCAAGGTCATTTTAGTTTTTTGTTGCAAAATAATGTACTCGGGGGTTTTCGAGGGCGCTGATCGCGCATATGAAGTCAGAATTTGAAAATATTCAAATCCAGTATGGCCGACTAATTTATGGTAAACAAATTACTACTATTACGAAATTCTGAGCTAGTCTGAGTTCAAAAACATTTGAATAAAAAATGCATACCGTAAAGGGTTAATGGGTATTCTGGAAAATTATGGCGAGCCCCACATATCAAAAAGAAAAATATGAACAAGATTAGTTTTGCCTGCAAAATACTAGAATGACCTTCAAATGACTTTTGAAACTGAAGGTCATGATGAAGGTTATATCCGGATGCAAAATTCTCCGCACTTTCTATTTTGGTCTGAAAGTTACCGGTTTCTATTTGAAAAATTAACTTGACCTTGAAATGATCGTGAAGGTCAAGGTCAATGTCATAGATGGTCGTGAAATGGCCCGCTCTTCTCATTTCTGGCCTCAAAAGTAGAATTTTGAAACAAAAACTAAAATGACCTTCAAATGACCTTGAAGGTCATGGTCAAGGTCATAGTCGGATGTAAAATTTACTGCTCTTTTCATTTCTGGTGTCAAAAATGTTTCCATTTGATCTACTACTTGACCTTGAAGGTCATGGTCAAGGTCACCATTAGATGTCCCCCTTACAACCCTACAACTTTTATTTGAAATTTTTTTTATTAAGCCCTTTACTTAAGAGATATTCACGTGCATTTTTTAAAATGACACCCGGTATAATAAGCTTAATAATTGAAACACTATAGCAAATAAATAAGAATTCAATTTTAATTATGTTTCTGTTTTTACGTTCTTATGTCATAAAATGAAAATTTTCCTGCTCAAAATTACAAAAGTACATGTTTTCTTAACTTTACTTGACTTAGCGATAAAAAAATATTTTTTGCCCAAATTTAAAAATTAATATTTTTGAAAAAAAAACGCAACAAAAATTTCAGGACCTTTGAAGATCATTTGAAGGTATTTTATAAAAAAAATTGAGCTAAAATTTTGTTGATATTCCATTTTGACGATTTTTAAAAATTCAAAATTCTACAAATTTTTCATTTTTTAAAATTATATTTGATCTGTTAAGTATAGTTGAAAAGATTGTAACGTCTGATAAACGAACAAACCCTTTTAAAAACAATTGACCGGGTAAAAATGATTTGACCGATTTCTGAAATGGTATCCAGATATAGCCACCCGTGTCCCCAAAAATCTTTCGTCTGTTAGAGCTAATGTGTCCGAAGCAAATATTAGAGACTGGTTTTTAGAAGTGGGGGTAATTGAGACAGAAAAATATGCTAGATATTTTACAGTCTCCGACTAGAATATTCGATGCGGATGAGAGCGCTTTTGCCTTATGTCCGAAAACGGGAAAAGTCATAGCAGGGACTGGAAACGTAATGTTTATGAAATTATACTAGGTTCGGACAGGGAGTTTATCACAGTCTTTGTTACAATTGGAAGAAGGAATAGTATCTTGCATAATAACTACTAAGGTATCTACTTTTGCCGGATTGGAATCAGTATGCCATTTTAAACGCATCTGTAGGGTAGGTAAATACTCTACAGGTCAATTTCTCCAATAATGTTATACAGTTGCATCTAAGATTTTATATCTGTCCAAATGACTAAGAGGTTTTAGAGAGTGTTTTTCTGAAGGAAATGAATTTAAGGAAGTTCCATAATTAAAATGCGCTGGAGTGAGCACCGATGGATCATTTGGATCATTACTAAGCATACATAAAGGTTGAGAATTCATGAAAGCATCGATTTGTGCGAGTACGGTATTGAACTCATACGCAACAATTTGTGTGTTTATCACTCTTTTTAGATGATTTTTTACACTTTTTATATTCGCCTCCAAAATACCTCCAAAGTGAGTTGCTGAAGGGGGGTTGAATTTCCACTCTATTTTGTTACTAATGCATGGCATCTTTTACAGGTTAAGGAATTAATTTCATCAAATGAGAAATCTTTTATCGAAACTAAGGGTGCTGTTGGTTAATCTACCTCTTTAATTATTCCTTCACAAATGAAGGGGTTAAGTTGATGTGGTGTGGTGGTTGATGTTTAGTGAAATAAACAGTACGTATTTGACAGTTGTTCTCATAGCACAAGTTTTCTTTCGCTATGGCTGTTTACTCTAATGCAGAATTAACAGACATGCATTTAATGTATGGTCGTGCTAATGGAAACGCCACCGAAGCGCGACGTCTTTATGTTGACGCTTATCCAAATCGCCAGATTCCTTCACAACGCATGTTTGGAAGAATTCACCAAAGATTGCGTGATACCGGTTCCTTGAGCAAACAGTGCCATTTATCCGGAAGACCAAGGTCGGTATCCACTCCTAGAGCAGAAGAAGAAATTCTAGCACTGGTAGAGCAGAA
>NW_019417886.1:29478-34231 GCF_000390285.2 Anoplophora glabripennis
TTCGTGCGATTTCATTCTTTATTTGTGCCCAAACCAACTCAATTGGGTTTAATTCACAGTGGTATGGCGGTAAACGGAGTACACGAATTCCTCGATCTTTGGCCATCTCATCCACTACATACTTAATGTATTGACCTTTTTCTCTTTGGACAATTTTTAATAATTGTACTTTTAGCATGGTTTCTGTATATTCAATATTTTTCGATTGTAACCAGTCCATAATATTTCCTTTTCTCCATGCTGATGTCGGTAACATTTCAACTCTTCTACTATGATAAGGTGCGTTATCCATCACAACAACTGCTCCTGGCTCCAGATATGATAAAACATATTCAAACCATTTTTCAAACACGTCGCTGTTCATATCTTCATGATAATCTCCCGTTTTTCGTGACTCAAATACATGCAAACCATTTTCTAAAAATCCCGTATCGCTCCCAATATGTGTTATAATCAATCTTCGTCCTTTTCAAGAAGGTGCCTTTAATCCAGTAGAAAATCCATCTAAAAATGCTTGTCTCTTACTCTTAACATTACCATCCTGCCAAACTTTTGATACAGTATGACCTTCGTTTACCCATGTTTCATCCATGTAATATATCTTCTTACCAGATGCACGAAGTTCTCTTATTTTTTCTAAGTATTCTCTTCGCCATCCCACAATTTCGTCTTTTTCAACGAGCATACTATTCCGATTCCGTTTCAAATATCGAAAATTCATGTCACGCATTATTCTTCTAAGAACCTTATCAGAGAAATTAGGAATATCCTCATCTTCAGCTATTGCAGCTTGAATTTTCTTTATCGTTGGTATTTAATTTCTAAAGAAAAATCCATGAATTTTCCTACGTATGGAGTATTTCACGTCAACGTCGACTTCTATTTTCTTCCTCCCTCGTGTTTCCACTTTTTTCTTCTTTGGATTCACTTCTACACTATTTTTTATGGCACGATAAACAGTAGCAACGGATACTTTTGTCAACGAACTACACATATCAACAGCTTCACTTACACTTGTATTAGAATTTCGCGACCGAATTCCTTTATACACGTTTTTTACCATTATTAATTCCGCATCGCATAGGTTAGGGCGTTTATGAGCAACAGACCGTTTGCTACAACCGGCACTTTGATCCATTTTAATTATTATTCCTACGTTTTAAAACGTCCCGATTGTATTTTTTTAATTTATAAATTTACTATAGTCACGGAATATGCAAACCCTCGCGCGCGCTTATAGTTTGACGTTTCTAACTACGGCTAACTCGAATTCTACGTACGTCCGTTTACACCCACTAAAAAGAGCATTTCCCTATCTGTAATAAGTGCGATAGACAGAGATAGGAAATAAATTGCGTTCAGTGTAACTCAGTCTATGACTGTTATAGATCCTATCGATGTGCAATGAGAGCGGCACATCATTTAACATAAGGAAATAATATTGAACCGTTATAAAAATCATTTTAAGTTTTATACACTTTACGGTGATAGTGTTTCTATATTATGTATGAAAATCAGTGTGATTGTAGAAGATCCTCGGGATTGTCCAGACTAATAATTAGTTAATTGGTTTATAAGGCCATAACTTGTAAACTATTCAATTTACCGATTCCAGATTTCGTGTGAGTTGTTAGACAGTGATAAGGAATGAGAGGATGCGATGCCAAAACGTTTTGGTAATAATAACGCAGTTTACAAATGTTTAATTCAAAAGTCATAAATAAACTTTTTCTGTTTATAAGTTTTGATCTAATCAATATTTTTTGACGCTTGAGGGCTAGTTTTGTAGGTCTTTTGAAGACGAAAAAAAAGTACTTTACTGTCGGAAAAAACGGAAAAAAGTTATAAGCGAAAAACATGAATTTACGTAAAAATTATACCTACAATTAACCACCCTGTAAACAATCTTCCCCCCATTTTTATGACTGTGGAAACTAATATGTTATTGTACATAATATTTAACATCTATAGTGAGAAATTTAGCTTACCGAAACAAAAAGTCGCGTCCAACTCTATATTTCTTGGACTATTGTGGCGAGCAAAACAAAGCAGCAAGTTGATTGCTTTTTGATAAGTGCTCCTGATGAAAAACTGTTTTATTTCTCTTAATGTTTGTTTTAAACAAAAACTTTATAAATACGTTTTTTTTTCTTATAAAGATTCAAGACTTGTTTGTGAATATGATTGTTCTAAACATTATTGGGAAACATTTTTTGTCTAAAAGAGCAATGTGGAAGGTGAGAGAATTTTTTTTATAAAACCTATTGCCCTGCATTAGTTGCTAACTTGATTATACTGAAATTCTTAAAACTAAACTGATCTTTGTTGTATATTCTAAATCAAGTCCGATCTTGGTGTAATTTCTATCTGATTGATTTAGCTGGATGGATAATTAGCTTTCCTTTCCTTTTTTGGTTTTCTGTCGAATTTATTCTACTCTTTATTCTACCTTTCGTTTTATAAGTTGCATAAATGCTCTTCTTTTTTTATTATCACTAATTTTCTGAGCATTTTATTTTCTTTGCCAAGTAGGTTCTGAATTTTTTTCACTTTGCTTTTCTTGCACTGTAATTTTTTATCACAATTTTCCTTTGTAAATTTAATTTGTAGACAATTTGGTCGGCTATTCGTTTTATTGAAATGAACGGCACATTAAAATGTCCATACTGGGAATACACAAAATAATTTTGCCTAACGGCTGCAATTTTATAAAAAAAAACTATTGTTCTTATTTAAAAAAAAAATTAAAAAGTCCTCTTAACTTTGGAACACCTTATATACTTTTTTTTATGGTTCAGTTTGAGGATTAATTTTTAAATAAATATTAAACTCTCCCATTATGGGGAAAGTAAATATGCAACCTAAAAATTGTCGTTTATATTATGTCGCATGCTCTAAATGCTATCCAAAACGCACCCAAAGCAATTTTATTTTCTCCGCTTCGCCTAGTATACATTACAAAAATTGAGGCTGACTACATAAATTGTCGATATCATGAACTATTAAGTTTGAAGAGAAGAACGAAATTTTCACATTTGTGATAATCCCTAGACCAATAAATTGCTTAGTAAACGAAATTGGGACGAACTTTTGTAGAATTGGCAAGTTCGTTTATACAGTATGTTGCAGAGTGACGTAACATGAATTTATTACCAATTCTTCTTTTGCTATGACTATAGTAAGTGATTCTGAAACACCCTCTATACGCTACCGGCTTTAGAGGAAATAGAAACATCTGTTGAAAATTATTACAACACTGAATGTACTGTTGTAGATTTTTATCTCAATATGAATGTGGATAGCGCTAGAATATACATTTTAAATTGTTTATTTCTACATCCTTATTTCGCAAATAAAAAATGTGGGAACCTATCAAAAGGAGAGAATTTAATACACGCAGTAAGCTTCCAGCACTGCAAGTACTTGCTATACAATTAAAACCATAAAGCAGAAATTAAACCAACCAAGCCCATTTAATTCTAGCTGAGCCAAGACAGATCCAAGTTAATTGAAGCTACACGAAAGATATTCCTCATACACCAGTCCCAGATCCTAATCTCTAATAAACCTACTTAGTGTGTAATTTAAATAATAAAAACGAAACAGTTATATATTAAATATGTGTGAACCCTGTTAATTGCAAATTAAGAGCTGGAGTTCCTTCCTAGAGTCTAACTGTTACCAGACTCACGGCAACCTTGCGATCGCAGAACAAAGGATCCCACAATTAAGTCTCTCCCATGGTAAGTGCGGAAATTTTACAAGAAATTATTGTGTTCAAGGAGATTTTGAACCCCGGCAGATCTGCTCCCGTTGCAACAGACTAAATGTGAGCTGTGCTGGCAGAACTACATACATAGAGTCGAAGCAAAATCTCGAGTAACTTTCCTGCAATCAAAAGAATCGGATTTAACCAAACTCGTCTCTATATCTATCCTAAGTCGCTTCGTTTAGGCGCTTGAGGCAATCTGTTACAAGTTTGTGTAAATTAGAATACTTCATTTCGTTCCTGTTATCAAATAAATTACTTTTGAAATGTAGTAATAATGATCTAATAAAAGGAAATTAATTAACTCAAAACTATTACGGATACAAGTTTTACAACAGGGAAAAATTCAAATCAAATCTTTCATCTCTAAAATTAGCAAATATGTACAGGGTTAGTCACTATAACCTGACAACTTATTGTGAGTTTATTATTGAAATGACAAAAGTTTTTAATACAAAAGTTTTAGCTTTTTTATGAATTTTTGTAATACAGTATTAGAAAAAATAATTGAATAAAGAATGAAATCGCTACATTAAAGAAAAATAAAAATTTTTTAATGAAACACCCTATATATTAGTGCAAATTTAGCTTCGTAAAATTTTTTCTTTTAAAAAGTATACAGGGTTTTTAAATGAAGTAGCAAAAATTTGAAATTCACATTTTAATTTTTTTCTTTAACATGAGGAATGCTAGAGACACGAAACTTGGTATGAGCATCCTACTAATAAAGAGACAACTTTTCAATATTTGTCCGATCATTGGCGTATTTTATAAAGGAGTGAAACAGCCAACCTCATTGCAATATTTTATCAGAAATTTTTTATATGAAGCAAATTATTTATTTAAAAATATTTATTGGGAAAACTAATTTATTGCTCAACTTTTTTACCTCTAGTAATTTTTCGATAAAACCGATAGTTTTCTAGTAAACAAATTAGATGCGTCATCGTTCACTAAAGGGGTTATTGCGAAAATTTGTAAAAA
>NW_019417887.1:0-30105 GCF_000390285.2 Anoplophora glabripennis
AAATTAACGTGATATATCGGCCATTTTGTATCAAGCCATTTTGAATTTGAAATTTTTTTACTGCAATTTTGGTTTTAGCGACCTGAAAAACATAAGGACCCCACTTTTGGTGATGATACACACCTCTTCGGACTTTTGTCCAGTTTTTTCGGATTTCTGACCACTGTGCACCGCAGTAGTCGTCGACACCGCCAGAGACCGATGCTGTTGGCGCACCACCAATTGCCAACCACACGATTTAAAACAGGAAAAGCCGTTCCAGGTTCGGATTTCGGGGACAAAAAGTTCTCCGAATTGTACGAAACATCCTGTATATCGCACATTTCAATAGGTTTCGAAAATCAATCTGTTTTCATTATCAGAACTCAGAAAGACACTTCAGATTAAATTATTTTTGTTAGTTTGAATAATTAAATTAACTTAATTAATTATTTAAAATAATTTAAACCGTAACGTCATTCTTTGTTCTGAAAATGAAAACAATTGATTTACGTAATGTCAACAATTAATTATTGAATTGTGCGATGTATAGTGATATGTATTTAATATTTTTTTATACAGGGTGGTCCCGAGGTAATGGGCCAAAATTCATGGGTAGATTCCCGAAGCAAAAATATTGCGATTTAGCCGAACTTACCTTAGTCCAAAAGTTGATAGTTAAAGAGATACAGGGTGTTCAATGTAAAATATTATTTCAGTTTTTTTTTCATTTATTCCTTAACAAATGCAAATATCCTCACAAAATTTTGGGGTTTGGAGTTCTTTAGGTGGGGGAGTTGAAATCTGTTAACATTTTGGTTAAAATTCATACAGGGCGCTAGCTGCAGTAGATTGAATGTGTTAAAAACGACATAACTTTTTTGTACTTTAAGGTAGCTCATCTTTGGTATCAATTTCTTATTTTCCAACTTTTTTTACACAAAAAAGGTATACTTTATGATAGTAGCTATCTCGCACCGTTTTCGAGAGATTTATTTGGCTTTGAAACTTCCAATGCTGTTGCATTAAATTATAATTAACTACCTACAGGTATTATTAACATAGCGGTAAAATTTCTTAAGTAGGATTTGGACGAAAATCAAATAATTGACGTTTTCCACTTGTCTTACTGCTATCATTTGTACGTTAATTTCTATCAAGTATTATTCGTACCTAATTAAAATTACATCTTAGCTTACAATTTAAATTATATACTCGTATACATAAACGTGAAATAGAATGCCGAGATTTTCGTTTTTGGAGTTACATAAAATCAGTTGTTTATGGAGAAACTATAAACACCCGAGAAGAAATGCAAAGTCATTTCGCGTTGAAGACTTATAATTTAAAATAAGACAATCTTTTAATAAGCGCGTTGATAAATGTAGGTATTGAAGTTAGAGGCGGACATTTTGAGCAATTATTGTCAAAAGGACATATTTTTTACTAATGTTGACTATTTTACTGTTCATTATAATTTTTAATTCTAAATAAACCCTTGTTTTTGACATTTCTAAATTATTTTAATTATTTCAACTATTAGCATTGGAAGTTGCAAAGCCAAATATCTCGGAAACGGTGCGAGACAGCTACTTTCATAAAGTTTACCTTTTTTGTATAAAAAAAGTTGGAAAATAAGAATTTGATACCAAAGATGATATACCTTAAAGTACAAAATGGTTATGTCGTTTTCAACACATTCAATCTAAGGCAGCTGGCGCCCTCTATGAAGTATAACCAAATGTGAACAAATTTGAATTCCTCTACCCAATGTAAGCCAAACTCCAAAATTGTATGTAGATATTTGCATTTATTAAGAAATAAATGGAAATAAACTAAAATAATATTTTACATTTAACACTCTGTATATCTTTACTATCAACTTTTGGACTAAGGTAAGTTCGGCTAAATCGCAATATTTTTGCTTCGGGAATCTACCCATGAATTTTGGCCCATTACCTCGGGACCACCCTGTGATGTGAAATTTTTGCTTAGGCAAATCGATTTTCAGAAAAATAGTCCTTGGTTGATCCTGCAAGAACTTATTTCATTTATTTATTTTTTTTTTCACGTGGCAAATTGAAAAAATGACTACAAATAAATAATTTCAGATAACAGAAATTTACCTTGTGACGTAAATTCTACCTTCCTTCTCGTTTACTGTACGCCACTGCTAGAACACCGAACACCGTAGATATTGATTTAAACATCTATACTATTTTAGTGGTATGTGAATAGACGCGTGTGTCTTAAATAATTTAAACGTTGTTAATCAAATTAACAAATATAATTTGACTTTGAAAAATTCCTGATTAGGGATATAAATAGATACAAATAATTCAAGTAAACGATTTGAATATTTATTTTCTTTATTCGCATATATGTATCTAAGCATAATATGAACCTATATGAATTCCTGGTGTACATGTGTATCTACCGAGTGCACTCATTATTTTGTTATCAAGTTATACAGGGTGTTTGTAAATAAGTGCGAAATATTTTAGGAGGTGGTTGCTGAAGTTATTTTGTGAAAAAAAGTTCATATATACGTAGGTCGAAATATGCCTCGTTTCCGATATACAGAGTGTTTAAATTTTAATTTTTTATTTATGTTTGTTAATTATTTCAGAGTTTTAAAGATATTAACTTGAAATTTGAAAAACGGTTTGGAGGGATAAATGTGCATTTTTTCGGGTGATCCGAATATTTCTACTTGCACCAGTGGCGTTCGTGCCAGAATACCACAACCTTTTTTTTAATAAAAACAATCGTACGCCATTGACTTTTTCCTGTTTTGATATTTTTTTAGAAATTCGGCATAAATTCTGAATGAAATTGGTCTCTTCATTTTTTTTCGTAGGATGCATCGTTTTTTTGAGGAAGAGAATAAAACATATTTTACTGCAAGTTGTATATTTGTAATTTCTATTGATATATTATCTAGTAGGTTGCTGTCAATATTTCTAAATAAATTACAACCATCACATTTCGAGTCAATACCTATCTTTAAAATTCTTTGACATAATAATTTTGACATTAATAAAAATAAATAAAAAATTAAAATTTAAACACTGTATTTCGGAAATAAAGCATATTTCGACCTACGTTTATATGAACATTTTTTCACAAAATAACTGTATCCTATTTATTGATTTGTATTTTAATAGAGTTATAGTAACCTTTTTTATATAAGGATATGTATTATAATTATATCAAGTTGCATGCAGCAGTTGCTGGGATGGGAATTGTAAATATTTTATATATCAATATCTGCATATTTTAATACAGTTATAAATTAATTATTATGAATATTTTTATCATCTGAAATAACCCTCACTATATTGGATCTCGCTGTGGCTTAGTAGCCAGGCAAATGGTAATAGGTTGTTTAACGGTATTGGAAATGGTCAACATATTAATTAAAAACCAAGGTAGAAGCCAGATAACCATAACACCATCTTGTATACAACTTAATAATAATGCAATTCTACGAAAGAAATCGGTGGATACACATTAAGACTGCAATTATCTACATAGTAAATGAATGAATTATATAAAACGTATTAAGTAGGTACAACCGAGCATGTTTCACTTGAGCCCACAAATAGGCAATTAAAAAATACACCACACTTGATGTATAATGAGATGGAAATGCAGCAAGTCTATCCATAGTGAGCACTGCTCCCCACTCTACTACTTTACCACTGCGCATCCTACCTTCAGGGCTTCAGATGAAATGAATTTAATTTACCTGTACCACAGTATAGAAAACAGTAAATTCACTGCCTATCTAACCTATTTATAAAAAATGGACCCTAGTTTCATTTTTTATGTCGCTTTAAGTGACTGCGCAGAGACCACGTGCAAGTAGGTTATCTTCAAAAGCTGAAAGCTAAGCTGGGCTGACCAACAGGTGGATTAGGGGCTAGGCTTGCTATTGCGCATAGACCACGCGTCCCTTTTTATATTATACTGTGCCTGTACCTATACATATCAGCTTTTGTCTTAGTATCTGTTGACATATAACGAGCGTTCAAATAAAAACGTGGTCGAAGTTGGCTCTGACACATTGGACGTAGGGAGTAGCTTATAGCGACCAACTTAACGTCATTTCTCAACGAGCTGTATAGCAGCTGTCAGTTTCAATAACGTTAATGACTATATAACTTTATTTTAAAGAATAATCGTGATAACAATAACAAACAATTAAAGGAGCTGCGGAAAGTGTCCCCCTCCTTGTTATAACAATAAATTAAAGCAGCTGCTGAAAGTGTCCCCCTCCTTGTTCCAAGCACTTTTCACACCTGTTCCTCAAAGAATTAAAGACATTTTCTAAGATGCTCGGGGTATTGTTAATTTCACGAATCTTGTCTATAAGTCGAGCCTGCAGATGGTTTAAATCAGGAATAGGCAGTTCAAAAATAGTGTTTTTAAGGTAAGGCCACAAAAAGAAATCACACGGCGTAATATCACATGACCTCGGTGGAAATTCATGTTCAGCATTGAGACTTATTAGTCGATTTTGGAAAACTTCCCTCAACATATTCATCGTCTCGCCTGCCGTATGTGCCCTTGCGCCATCTTGTTGAAAGTAAAAGTTTGTAATTTCGTTTTCTTCCAGCTGGTTAACAAAAGGAGCGATAATTTCTTCTCTATACCTTTGCGCAGTAAGAGTACCATTAAAAAAAATAGGTCCATAAATCCTCCTTCGATTGAGAGCACACCAAACTCCAATTTTTTGAGCGTGTAGAGGGCCCTCGACAAAAAAGTTATCTGGTTTTTCAGAAGACCACATTCTCATATTCTGTGAGTTTACGTAACCACTTAAATGAAACCAGGCTTCATCAGAAAAAAAGGTGATATTATGAAGTTCACCGTAGTTGTTTAAAAACCATTCACAAAATACAGCCCGTCGCGGAAAATCAACTTCATGAAGTTCTTGCTGACAAGTTAAACGATAGGAGAACAAACGCAAATCTTTTTTTAACACTGTGTGGCAGGTACCGACTGATACTCCCACCATTTGTGATAAAACACGTACAGAAGTTCTTGGCGCATTTTCCATTATTTGTTGGACATTTTCTTTTAATTCTTCAGTCCGCTTTTTAGGTCGGCCGCTTCCTTCTTTTCTTGTTACACTGCCCGTTTCACGAAAAACATTAACACAACGCTGAACTGCACTTTGAAAAATTTTGTACTCAACAACGCCGGGAAATTGATTTTGAAATTCTATGAAACATTCCTCAATAGAATACTTCCATATTCCATCAATCTTGCGTCCATTTCTAAAGTAGGACTCTATGATAAACACTTTTTGTTCTTGAGAAAACACCATTTTAAACGCTTTTTAAAACGAAAATATTCAAATTGATAGCGGCGATATAGCGCTTTGACAGATGACGTTTAAGTTCATTTGCTATACGCTACGCCCTACGTCCAAATTTTCAGAACCAACTTGACCACGTTTTTATTTGAACGCTCGTTATCTTCGTGATTCAGTACGTCATAGTATTTTTAAATTACTGTGCATTCGCTAACATTACAAAATTTCCTAAAACTGCTTACTATAGAGTTCACACAATATTATTTGTTGAGACAGAATTCCAAGAAGACTCCTGCGTCACTTTCTTGGAATTAACCGCGTTCGACACCTGAGGTAGAATTTCACCATAGCAGCTTGCAATGCATACTGTGTTCTGCAGTTACAAAGGCGTGTTCCTACGTAATTACAATTCAATAAATAGGTATCCTACGGGCTGTACTTACACTGAATTTCATTCACACAAAATAAGCATACAATTAAGTGTATCGTCCTGTGAATTTTCGGTGTAATTTCTTATTAAAATAAAAAATATCACATAAATAAAAACCCATTTCAATCCAAAAAATAAACTTTATACAGGGTGATTCACAACTTACCCAAACAAATATGGAAATAGATGCGGCATGAGAAATGGAGTCAATATCGTAAAATCCTTATAGTTTCCAAGAAAAAAATTGCTATATTACTTTCAACCATTACATAGCTGAACTGTAGCCTCTAGCGTCACTCACAATACGCGTGGACAGCCACGTGGCCTCAGTGACCCCGAATACTGAAATCCGATTTTACAATCGTCGTTGCCATAGTGTTTACAATAGTTCCTTAGTAGTTAGTCTTATAATCAAAAATGGCTTGCATGTATAGCAACGCGGGGTTGATGGATATCGTTTCAATTTATGATGAAGCAAGACAACATTTGTGTTAGTTCGTAGAAACTGAGTATGACGGACCCAAATGTGTATACACGTTGGTGGACAAAATTTTGAACAGTTGTTGTAACATCAGGTATGTCAAATTATTTTATTAATTCAAACCACAAATTAATTTTATTAATTAATAATAATAATAGCGGCAAAAGTAGTTGAATTATATAAAATACTTAGGTGTTATAAAATTTTATTTATTTCTTTCCTTGCGAAATTCTTTCAAGTTTTTATCCGTTTTTATCACACTGTGCCGCCATGCCCGTCACATTGTGGGTCAGGTTTTACAGTGGATCAGTTTCCAGTGCCGTGCAGATGTGTATTATTTAATCATTTTCGAACTGCCCTTTTTGATTTTTTCTTTACAAAATTGTATTTGTAGGAGTTCCCTGTACATCCAATTTTTTTTCGGATAAGTTCTGAATCACCCTTTATATATTTACCTTATATATTTTAGTATTATGAAATTAACGCGGAAAATTTTAAGGCACGTTCCTACCACAGTAAATTATTACAGTAGTGCCGATAACAGAACTTTATTGACTTTTTTTTTGGAATCCTATCTGAACAAATATTGTACGGACTGTATATGTCCTAAAGAAAGGAATCAATATTCTACTAAGTGATCATTTTTGCCTGAAATATTTTTCCGCATGCTTTAAGGTTTTTAAGGTTTCAAAAGGATGTATTAATGCAATTATTATTTTTCATTAAATTAGCTGCAGCATGAAACACATTAACTTATATCGTTCTGATCTCATTGCATCTATAATATGTATACAGGGTGATTCAGTCACAATGTCATTAATTAATTTTAAGAGAAAATAGAGAAAAATGAGTAGAAAGCGAATACGCAATTAAAAAAAAATAAAATGCATATTTACTTTATTTACACTGAAAGAAAATATTTTCAAATCATTATTTAAACCCCTTTTCGGACCGCTCCTGACCGCTGAGTGAATATTGACTTACTATATTCGGTCACTAAAGCTGGATTTACACTTAGAGTGAAAGCATCCAAGGTAATCATTCTCGTTTACATATTTTCATCCAGTTTGTTGGTTTCACCTCCCGCTCACTGTCACTGTTCCTATTTCGTGTCTGTGAAAAGTAAAAAGACAACTAGTAGTGGTATCAGGTGGCAGAATGTCTTGTCAAGAAGGAATGCAAAGATTTCACGTGAACTGCTACATGAACTGAATTCAGTGACATCGACAACTGAACGTGCCGAAAGACGTTGGTGGGTGAAACCATGGGTTTCAAGGAGAGAAAATCTGGGAGCTTCGTCAAACAAATTTAAATTAAAACAACCAAAGCAAACACAAAAAAAACTACGATAGAGATTCGACTGGGGGTTGTGAAGTGAACAGTGGCGGTTTACATTTTTCACTGGGCCTTCATTTTGGATGAATCATCGGTTCGGGGAACGATTCTTTCATCAAAAGTTGGTCGGTAATCAATACATTTCATCCTGCATCTTTAGTGTACACTTTGGATGAATTGTACGCGGGAGCGCAAATGGCTCCATCTGTCGTGCTGACTCCCCACTGTGCCATTCAAATGGCTACAGTAGGAAACGACCTGCTATAATGCAGGTACTTGTTGCACGACTGCCACCCACAGAGGGCGAAGACAATGTTTTAATTGTCAGTGTTGCGAGAAACAACTACTCCGAGGGTTATATGCCCCTACCGGCATTGAATTATACTCGCAACAACTAGTGCAATACCTAAGGTCGTTCGTCAGTTTAACCCACCAGGCACAGACCGGTTTCGGACTTATTAGTCCTCATCAGTGTGTCATAAGTGAGACAACCGACAAACCGTTGTGGCAGTCGTGCAACAAGTACCTGCAATATAGCTGGTCGCATCCTACTGTAGCCATTTGAATGGCACAGTTGGGAGTCAGCATGACAGATGGAGCCATTTGCACTCCCGCGTACAATGTATTTCCTTGTCGTGATGATACGACACAAAACAGCTGGTTCGTTCGTCGGTTGTCTCACCTATGACACACTGATGAGGACTAATAAGTCCGAAATCGGTCTGTGCCTGGTGGGTTAAACTGACGAACGACCCTAGCTGGTGGACTACGTGTTGCGAGTATAATTCAATGCCGGTAGGGGCATATAGCCCTCGGAGTAGTTGTTTCTCGCAACACTGACAATTAAAAGACTTTGGATGAAATCAAAATGAGAGGCAATTTACACTTATCACTTTAGATGATTCCTCCAAGATGATCATCAAAAGTGACAACTGCAAATAAGCCTTAACCTAGCTTGACTTTTTTACCTAGACACATGAATGAATAAATTATTTTTTTACATTTTAAATACGTATTAACAAGTATTATTTATTTGTTAATAAAATCAAATGTACGAGTATAAGAATAATAACTGTTTTCGAATGTTAGATTAATGCAGTTTAATTGTACGTTTTCACTATGTTTTATAATTGAATATGAGTGTTTGGTAATATGTTCAACTAATTATTCAGTTTATAGTACGTATACCTTATTGTGTGTTGCTAAAAAAACATTCACTCATACGTCCATAGCACTTAGTTAATAAAGTTGGGAACCGCTGCACTTTAATTTTGAAACCAACTATAAGACAACTAGGAAATCAGCTATTTTCTGTGGTGCGTCAGCAAATATGATGCAAAGTAGAACGTCGAGTTAGGGAGTTATTTGCTTATTTTTTAAAAGGCTTAAAAGTAATTTTTGTTTTCGATTTTCTGTCTTTATTTGGCCTTCCGAATACGTGGTTAAATGACATTATGACTGAATCACCCCGTATACATATTAAAAATCGCATTGCTTCATTGCTTAATCAAAATCGCATTTTACCCATTGACGTGACGTCACACGCCAGATGTGGAAAGCCTTGTTAATATAGTTGGTAATAATTGACCTTATCTCTTTATTATGTGTATTTTTAACATAAAGTATTGTTTTTTAAATAAAAAATCTCTGTTTTTTCTTCCGTAGTACAAATTAGATATGTGATTGATATACCCTTCCTGTTATTCCCAATTTCTTTTAAGCGACGGACTCAACTTGACAAAAACCTCCTTGGTATCGATTTTCATACATTTCTATTTAACATCTAACAACAAATTAACATTTTAATTTTTATTTTTTATTTTCTAATCTAACAAAAACAAATTAAGTTATTAAAATTCCTCAAATTAGATTAAGAGAACATTTAACCAAAGCTGACCAAAATTAATACCAATACATCAAAACATATAATTTTTTAAAACATGTAAAACTCTAAGCGTCGTCTAGAACAAAAAAAACATTAACATTTCTAAAGACGTTACAATCAAATCAAAATTTTGCAAGAATGAAAAAAATATAAAAAAATTATCTGATTTAAAAAACATCGCTGAACCATAAGCGTATGCAGGTAAAAACTGGGGGAGGGAGGGGAGAGTCAATGGAAACTACAACCCCGCTTGCCTCTATTCGCACTTTCCTTTATTTGAACAAAATTATGCAAAAGATTTGTCGATATAAAGTAAAAATCTGCACATCATTTTTTATTATAATTTTGTTTTGACAAAATAGGCAAATTATTTTTTAGCATTAGAAAAACACCCTGTATCTATAATGAAGCATTTCAAAAACTAAAAAATTAAGATTATTATTATTTAGATTATAAAACCCGGTTTTAACAAAGGAGTCTTCAATAATAAACAATACATGTGATAATTTTCGGTTACGATGAAATATGCAAATATTTAATTTAGATAGAATTCCTTGTTATACACGTTTATGTACCTACACAATAAAAATAAGTAATAAGATGAGTCACTGCTATTAAGGTTGGTGCTGTTATTATTGTATATTATGTATAAATTCTCCACATATTTCAACATATTTATAAGCACAGAATAAAGTAGTCCGCCACTGAACCCAACCAGTCAGCCGCACGCGAGTTTGATGCGTTTTTCCATCTCTATATCCATCAATAGGCAAGAATTGACAACACAGAAATTAGTTGGTGAATTAGATAGGACTGAGGTGAGTACAAGATTAACCTTATTTTGGTTTATATTCACCGAAAATTGTGTGTCGTTATTAGCTCCTAGGTTAGGTTGTTTATTTATGTATGTGATTCAATGAATTCGGCTCTTGCGCAAGCGTGTGTGAATCTATCTTGGTCTGCATGCAAGGTTTCGCCAAAGGCGTGCGGTTGGAATTTTTATTCAAATTATGTAACAGTATTAATAGATTCCTAGCAAATACATCGCTTAATCTTGAATTATTATTATACAAAAACATGTAGCATGTAGTTCTTGAACAACTCACGTGTATCACATAAATAATACAGAAATAGCCTTATTTTTAGTTTTACACTCTGTTTAACAGTACCGTTTTAATCTAAAATTTCAGGTAATAAAGTGTTACTTTTAGTCTTTCTGTGTGTTTGTGTGTACGTAAGGTTTTGTGAATACACTTCTTGAAATACTAGTCGTGGACTGTAAACTTTAGTTCGTTTTGACGAATTAAAAGGCCTGTGTTTATTAAAAATTATAATTGTTATGTTGTATGTTGTATATTTCATAGCGTGTCCTTTCAGTCCATAAAAACAAGCTACACATGTATTGAAAAACATATTAGGCCTATTTTTATCTAAACCAACAAGAATTTACAGCCTTCGCATGATTTGTTTCCTAACATGTTCGCTAAATTGGATAGGATGTTCCATCTGTAAGCAATAAACTTCTGAATGTTGCTACAATTTTTCTTAAGCACTCTTTTGGATCTTTTAAATATATATTTTTAAATGTTTTGGAAAAATTATGTGTGTACACAAGAATATACAGTTGTTGCCCTTTGATTGGACTCAGGAGTGAATTTGAAAGTAAACGCTAAAGAAAATGAAATCTCAACTGCCGGCGTGGTGTAGGGAAAAAATTGTTGATTCAAAAAATTAAGGAGTAATCTAATTAGATGTTTATTAACGAGCTTGTCTATATACATTTATTTCTTCAGCATAATATAAGATAATTAAATTTTTCTCAGAAATGTTTCCTATTCAAATATATGAAATAGTACAAATATGGATAGCCGGATTCATTGCGCATAACTTTTAGTATTGACATTTTGTTTTATCTCTCGATAGAAAGGGTGGGCGAAGCCCCTAATGTCTGATCAGAAAAATGCATTTTTTTAAGAATTAGCACATCAAAAGTCCATAGTGCTATACCTCATTGGAAGGATCTTTTCATGCTTTATCTCGTGGTAATATGTAATGTCGTTTAACTCAATATAGAAACCTATAGATGGCGTTATTTCAAAAGAATGCCTTTTTATGGATTTTTCTCAAAAATTTTAAATGCAATGCAAATTCTTTACATAAATAAATTCAGCATAAAAAATGTTTGAATATGGTAAAAGTTTGAAATTTCTAACGAAAGAATTGTTTATTTATTGGCGCTATCTTTCCAAGTTTAGGTTGTGTCACGTTTTCTTAAAAAAGTGAAATGTCAGGATAAAACTTTTTATAGATTAGTTTGAAGGACAACAAAATAGCTACATTTTGACGCTAAAAAGAGTTCGATATCTTTTTTTGTTATTCGCAAATTAGTGAGCAAAAAATAAATAATGATAATAAATTGAGGAACACGACGCTAACGAAGAGACATTTAATTACCAAAACAAAATGAGTTTATAAAAGAACCTACCTAAGCACACAGCGAAGATTAAATTCCTGCATTTCGAGCATATACAGCGTGGTAAAAAAGTTCTGCATAAAATTCATATTTTCATTAAACAATTTTTTTTCGAAAAACGGTGAGACCCGTCGATTTTTATTTGATCCAGGGCACCTTGTTATGTGGAAAAAAATTTTTTTTCGATAATCCACTTACGGCAGCGATGACATAATTTTTTTTTTAAATGACAACGCATATTTTTTTCGTTCGAAATTGATGACAGTGATAATTATCTAAACAACGGTGTGAAAATTTCGATGTCTTACATAACAATTTTTTTTAGAAAAATGCACCTTAAGTTCTTGAATGTAATAATTTGCTGTTTACGGATCAAATGCCTTAGAAAAAATTTATTCGGCAGAAAGCATTTCAGATAACTTAAGTTGCAACTGGTGTTATGTAATATTTTGCGGAATTATTCATCAGATATTGTCAGGATCCTGATAAAACTGCAAAATTTAGAACCAAGTTCAACCGCACAAAATCCAAATAGTATGTAGCAAATTAAGGTCGACTTTTTGTCTTCGAGTTTGCCGATAAATTCCTCAAAAAAAAAAGATCCAAAGAAATGTTTACTTGAAAGGAGTAGATTACCTGAAATATTGAAGACTAAAAATCAGTACCGATTTAACATTCTTTGGTGAAATCGTTTAATTCGAAATGGCAAAACTTAGTGAACGCGAAAGAATTGATATTTTGAGGATGATTGGTTTCGGCGATAAGTTACGAACCCATCAAGAAGCTTGCCAATTATTTAATGCAACGTACCCTGACAGACCACCAATTACGCAATCTACGGTTAGTAGGGTACTGGCAAGGTTTGAGGAAACTGGTAGTGTGAAAGATGCTCCTCGTGCGGGTCGTCCTAGAGTAGATGATGAAACTAGATTGAATATCCTGGTGGAGCTCCAGGACAACCCTCATTCTAGTACAAGGTCGATTGCATTGAACAATGATATTTCACATGTAACTGTGGTGAACTTTCTCAAAAAAGAGAAATTTCACCCCTATAAGGGTCACTTGATACATGCATTGACTGAGGACGACCCAGACCGCCGTCTCCACTTTTGTGAAGATTAATGCATCGATGTAACGAAGACACCGACTTCCTCAAAAACATAATTTTTTCTGACGAGGCTACTTTTTATCTTAATGGATCAGTGCATCGACATAACTGCCGGTATTGGTAGAGTTCTTTTAATATCTCATGAGCTGCGAAATGCGCGAAAGGCGTGGCGTATCCCCATAATTCTTCTAATAAGCACGTTGTGAAAACATTGACTCAGAATTAGACCACGTGCCTCATCACAACTAGAAATGAGTTAAGGCGCTCGGGCATCAATAAAGTCAACTAGCGAACGTTTGTTATATATATTTTTATTGTTTAAATTAAAATAATAAATAGGGCATTTTATTATGATATTTGTAATCGGATCAAAGGCTTGTTTACGCTAGATTTCGAGAGAGACTGTGAATAATAGTTGCAATGTTTTTAGGATGTAGAACAATTTAGGCGACGGTCGGAATTATGTTTCTGCGCATATGAAGGTCAAAGCTCATAAGATTTTAAAACATCTCTAAATAATAGGGCGTCGTATTTTAGGCCCGTATTTTTTCGAGGAAAATTTAACTGCTGCTCGCTATTTGGATTTCCTGCGGTTCGATTTGGTCCCAAGCTTAGCAGAGTTATTCCCGAACAACGAGGATCCTGATATTCCTGAGGAAAGAATTTGGTTTCAGCAGGATGGTGCACCGCCCCATTATGGAGTGCAAGTACGGGAGTACTTGAATAACACGTTTACTGGCCGGTGGATCGGGCGACGCGGAACAATCGAGTGGCCTCCGCGTTCGCCTGATTTAACACCTCTAGACTTTTTTTTGTGGGGCTATTTGAAATCGCGTGTGTACACAAACAGACCAGGTGATTTGGAAGAACTTAAAAACCGTATTCGTTTTGAAATAAATCAAATCGACCCGGGAATGCTTGAACGAAGTGTAGACGGCGTTTACACACGCTTAGGACAATGCCAAATGGTACAGGGTGGGCAATTCGAACAATTTCGCTAGACTTTCACAAACATTAGTGTAATTTTACTCGTTTGAAATGTAATTTTGTCAACTTTGTCCTTTTCGGAGCCATTAATAGTGTAAGTAGACAATTATCACATATAAGAACTTAAGATGCATTTTTTCTAAAAAAAAATTGTTATGTAAGACATCGAAATTTTCACACCGTTGTTTAGATAATTATCACTGTCATCAATTTCGAACGAAAAAAATATTGCTTTGTCATTTAAAAAAAAAATTATGTCATCGCTGCCGTAAGTGGATTATCGAAAAAAAAATTTTCCACATAACAAGGTGCCCTGGATCAAATAAAAATCGACGGGTCTCACCGTTTTTCGAAAAAAAAAATTGTTTAACGAAAATGTGAATTTTATTGCAGAACTTTTTTACCACGCTGTATAATCATCTTTACTTTTGTTAAAATTGAATTGTTCTTTCGTTACATAATATCAATATCTGTTTGTTATAGTTTTTTTTATTATTTTCAAGATTGTTATTGACTCACTCATTTTCGTGAGTTTAGGTAGGTTTTTTATATACGCATTTTGTTTTGGTATCTAATTAAATGTCTTTTCATTAGCATCGTTTGCTCACTAATTTGCGAATAACTTGATAACAAAACAAGATATCGAACCCTTTTTGGCTTCAAAATGTAGCTATTCTTCAAACTAACCTATAAAAAATTTTATTATATTTCACTTTTTTAAGAAAATGTGAAAAAACCTTAACTTGGATAAATAACGCCAATAAATAAACAACACTTTCGTTAGAAATTTCAAACTTATACTACTTATATTCATCAATTTCTTGTGCTGAATACATTTATGTAAAGAAAACTATATCATTACAGGGTGTTCTGTAAAAACAAATTGTATCTACAAAATGTAACATTCAATTTTTTTTAAGTACATTTCTGAAATCACAATAAAATTTCTTACAATTTTGGCCTAGACAATAATTGTTTTAAGTTTAGAAGTAGACAAAATATGGTGAAAACTGAAACAAGACAAAGGAAATGTCATTTTAAGCAAAAAGTTTCCTATAAACATGTATCCGAAAACGCTTAGTAAAAAAGTTGATAAAAAAGAGATAAATGTACGTTACCAGAAATCCATTTTAGAAACGTAATTGTTTTTTATACCTATTTAAGAAGCTATTTAAATAAACAAATTTGTACATTTAATTTATACATTAAAAATCAAAAGTGGCTCTCGGTTTTTATTGATACGTTGTACCAATAATTAAAATATACAACATTATGTTTTTCCCACATGTTTTTCACTATCTTCCAACTTCCAAGATTCAGTAAGATCTCAACTACGGTGTTATACGATTCCTTCTGCAATTTGCTTGGTTTTTTATTTTAATTGAAATAATCTGTGAGTAAAATTTAAAATTAGTCCATGGCACTTTTGATTTTCAGAATCTGTATAATCAAAATATTCAAAATGCATAAAAATGTTTATTGCTTTTTTTGGATCTTTTAAAGTGCTTTTTCAAAGAAACATTATTTTATAGAAAATGTGAACATTTTATTAGATAAAAACGCTGTGAATAATTTATATTGCTTTCTAATATGAATATTGATATCAATAAGACAAATACATGTGACATTTAGATCATACCTTTTGGAGTTATTTAAAAATATGTATGTTTTAGGCACTGAACATTTATCACCCTGTAACATTTTTGTTAAGTGTTTTCGGACCCATATCCATAGGAAATTTTTTGCTTAAAATAGCAATTTTTTACTCTTGTTTCAATTTGCCTCCAATACTGTGTTTCATATTAGCACCTGAATACAATAATTGAACATCTTGCTTGTTTTTTTCCAAATATAGACATAATATATTAAAATTATTATTAGCAAAACAACAAAAAATGTATTAACTTATCTATAAATTATTCATATTCTATAATTCAGATCAAGGCAAATATTTTATTTAATTTTATTCTCTAGCAATGTACGAGTATCCTCGCTTTTTATAGAAAATAGCACACTAGTTTTTTCTTAAAGGTGGTATTCCACAAAACTTCCTATTCCTTCCTCATTTTACCACAGTATACAGAATAACATTTAATTCTAATTTATCTAAGAAATAATTAACATTAATTGCACTTTCTAATTCCAAAAATTAATTTTAATATGGAGAAATCCCTACGAATCTAGGGTAAAGAAATTAATCGTTATGTAAAATGCTAAAATCGATACAAGTGGTTGAATATTACTCTAAATAATGTTTATTAAATAGTAGTGACTAATATCTTCTGTACGATGAATCACAAACATACTTATTACACCTTATCAAAGTTAGAGTAAACTACATAAATAAAATAAAATGAGTCATCCGGGTGGCATATACCTAAGGTGTTTCAGGATTAATGGGCTAAACTTACAATTTCTATTTAATTGGTAAAAATATGGTTGACTTACTTTTGATTAGATTAGTCTAAATTTCATCACTCTACATCAGACGCCTTCAGAGATATCTTAGAAGCATGGGCGTAGCCAGGAGGAAGCAGGAGGGTTTGCAGCCCCCCTCCCCCTCTAATTCTTGCAAGTTTTAAAAAGTGTTTAGGTTTTGAAATTTTATATCGTTGGGTTGCTGATTGTGTGACCTTTTTTAGAATCAAACGAAAAAGTGTTTAGGTTTTGAAAGGCGTGCGTTTTTTTTTACAGGCCTCTATAGAGCTTGCAGCCCTAGGCCCACCCCCAGCACAAATCCTAGCTATATCCATGCTTAGAAGTGTGAAATTCTGTTCAAATTCATTGAATCTATTTTCTTATTTGAACCACCCGATAGAAATTATAAGTTTGGTCGACTAATTCCAAGACACCTAAAATGTAAACTTTTTTAATTTTAAATTTTCAGATCTTTTAATTTGAATTAATAGTGTCTGATCCACTTCCAAAATTTTTAATTATAAATTTACTAATTTTTTTGCGAAACCTTAGATTTTGTATCAAAATTTTTTTTATTTGTTTAGGTACAGTGTATTTCGAAATAACTAGTTTTTTTGCTCATTTTTATCTTGCCAAATATAGGTAAGATCTGCAACTGTGAAATATAAACATTTTTGTTTCCCTTTCTATAAAGGCGTTATATCATCATCATCTGTTTCTCAACTGCATTGTGTTTTAAACTTGAACTGATTAAGTTAACTATCCTGGCATTCGGAAAATAGTGATTTTATTTACATATTTAAGCATGTGCAATAAATGACATCACAGAGAGAGAGACCATGATTTTCACAAAGAATACGTTTTAATAACTACTGTGCTGTGCATTTTATCAAACTTAATTTTGAAGACTTTCATAGTGCGTACAATATTTGTTGAGATAGAATTCCAAGAAGACCCCTGCGTCACTTTCTTGGAATTAACTGCAATGGACACCCGAGGTAGAAAGACACTGTGCGTTTTCAGTGTAATTTCTTAGTAAAATAAATCAAAGGAGGTGAAAAATAAAAGAATTTAATTCCCAATCGAAGTGTAGGTATCGTGTTTAACTTGTATAATTATTTATAAATTATAATATTCTGAAAATAACACGGAAAATTTCAGGGCACGCCTCTGACGGGTAAATTGTTACAGTAGTTCCGACAACAGAACATTATTGGCTTATTCTTTTCTTGAAATTCTCAAACTTAATTTCTGAAATGCATCTATGGACTTTCTATAATGCTTCAATATAGTGTATGACAAATATCCAGTTTTGAAAAATCTAATCTTTATTTTTAATAATGAGCAAAGTCACATGCTAAAAAGTAAAAATGTGCATCATTGGTGTTGTATGTTGGTAATAAATATGATTTTTAAATTATAATTTTGTATTTAGATACTAAAATAGAAATGATAACTATTGAATATGCTGTCAATATTTAACATTTTTATTGTTAAAATGTCTTCGGAACAATCAACATTCATTATCGGTTATATTTCAGAACTCTAAGATGTCACAATGTAAAGTTTGGTTGGATAATTATAATGGACAGTACTATCCCGGTGCACAAATACAAGGAAAAGTTATCTTGAACTTCAATGATGAGACTAAATTAAGAAGTAAGTATTTAGAACTTTTTATTCATACAGCAAAATTAATTGAAATGATTTAATTTCTCAACTGATTTTGTTTCTTGCTACTAATTTGCTATCGTTCTCATTACCATAGATTAGTTTATATGAAAATTCATGTAAATTTGATATACTAAGTACTTCTCCATCATTTCCATTCACGGACGATACTTAGGTATCGTGTCTCCAAGTCAATTAATAAGTAAAAAATTAGTAGGTACAACAAAAAGTACTATTCATAATATAATGTAGTAATAAGTAAAACAACTTGCACAAGAAACATTGTCAAATTCACAAAGAATGAAAAATGTAGTTAAATAAAATAACTATACGTGCAAATCGTAGGCAATATGCGTGTATACTGGACATGATATCACACAATTCAGATATTAAATTGAATTTAGATGTCACATTATTTTATATACAGGAGGTTTTAAAATGAGTTTAGTTCTAGGGAATTGACAATAAAATATGACATGGGATCTGATCAATGGATGGAATACCAAAAAAATTAAGCAGATAAAGAATATAAGGACGGCCAAACAGAATATAAAGACTGAAAATTGAACTTATTTTAGTTGTCAATATGTTGTTGTCAATCGCTCCGGATAAAGTTCATCAGATCCAAATGAAAGATACTTTTTTTGAACAAATTCAATATTACTAATGTAAAAAGCTTAATAAGGATCTAAAATTAATGAGCAGTATTCGAGCTTAGATCTAACAAAGGCATAATATTTTTACAGTATTAAGGTCTTTGAATGATTTAATATTTCTATTTATAAATCTCAATGCCTTCCAAGCTACTTAGACAACATGATCAATATGACGTGAAATACAGAACTTTCAAAAATAACCCTCAAATGATTCGTACAACTGTATTGGATGATGTTTGCATTTACTTAACACTTTAATTAATAAATTTATTATTAATGGGTCAAATTACAAGTTTACTGAAATATTCCTAAAGATTGTGGGTTTGATTGACTCAAGAGATGTAAGAGATGTAGATTTTAACTTCATACAAAAGCCTCTTGCTTAACATACTGTCAATGAATGAATGATTAGCGGAGCCAAGTTCGAACCCTGAGGAACCAGCAATACAGCTTCATTGGTTTTGGATTTGAACCATTAAATGTAATATATTGTGTTTTATTATGAAAATAGAAACCAAAGAGTAATTCTTCATTAAACATACAGGGTGATTCATTTATAATGGCATTAATTTTAACGACGTATTCGAAAGGCCTAATAAAGACAAGACAAACGAAAAAGAAAATTGTTTATTCGACATTTTAAAAAATAAGCAAATTATGGGGTAAACTCCCGTTAATTCGTTGCCCTAACGCAACAGGGAATGCGCCAGCGGATCGTAGAACGTTCGTACGTTGGAGCGAAACAGCTAATTTCTTTAGTCGTTTTGAATTTTGTAATTGGTCTCAAAATCAAAGTGCAGCGGATTCTAACTTTATTAACAAAGTGCCATGAACGGATATGAGTGTTTTTTAGCCGTACTGTCATTTTAAATTAGTAGGTACCATAATACTCTGAAAAACAATAAGGGATACGTATTACAAATTGAACAATTAAATGAACATAATACCAAAAACTCATATACAATTATAAAACATAGGTAGTGAAAACGTTAACAATATTAAAAATATTAAATTGTAATAACCTAACATTCGAAAATAATTATTATCCTTATACATTTGTTTTTATTATCAAATAAATAATACTTGTTAATATTTAATATGTAAAAATCTTATTCATTGATGTGTCTAAGTAAAAAGCTGTTTATTTGTTGTTGTTCACTACGGATTAAAAACGTATTAAAAGCTAGGTTAATGACCGAATATTACGGTACGTCAAGGTTGAGTCTCGATAAACCTTTGTGGATCAGCGATCAGGAGCAGTCCGAAAACGGATTTAAATAATGATTTGAAAATATTGTTTTCAGCTTAAATATTCATTTTTATTCGTATTCATTCATTTTTCTCTACCTTACCTTAAAATTAATGACATTATGACAGAATCACTCTGTATATTAAGTTTTTTAATAAAACTGATTGACGTATTTTGTCGAAAGCCAAAAGTCAACATAAACTGCATCCACTACAGGAAGTAGTGCAATATGAAGCCGCTTTGATTTATTAAAAAAACTATTTAAGGTAACAGATAACAATACCTACGGTAGTTTGCTACATAAAACTTTAAAATTGGGTATACATTGACCCTCTTCCTTAACCAAGGAAGTCTCTACAATTTCAGAGATAGATTATGTAAAAAACATGGTGGACAGAACAAAACATAAACACAGTCATATTAGGTAACTCGGCACAAGATTTGGACCAGGCTGCTGTTTTTTAATAATTGTGTCATTGCCAATATTATTTCTTCTTATATAGAAATTTAATACTTAAACAAGAGAGTATTTACAAACCTGAAATGTTATTTTTAATAGGAGATACGTCCTGATGAAAAAGCAACGATAGCTAAAAATTTTCTTTAATAAGATTAATGCCATTATTGCCAGCTATTACTACTAAGCTCAACATCTGAAGCAAAGTCCATTCGGACTGATCATTCTTTTATCCTTTAAAATGAGGTAATTTTTCTTTGACTGGCAGCAATATGTACGGTAGCCAAGAATTTATACACTTGCGCAAGAGTGATTTTGATGCAGTGTAAACAATGAAGGTGAAAAAAAAAACATCAATTAATAATGTTTCTTTACACTAGTATTTTGGGATACCATAACTAATAATAAACACTAATAAGCCTAGTGGAGACAAAACTGTAGTCATCAAGTAATATTATTAGTGTTTATTGTTTTATTGCAATTGCGGATAATTACAATAATCATGAATTGATGGATATGCTATTGATATACGATAAATACATATAGAGAAAACAAGTGTAAATACGTGACTCGATTTCCACTTCACCATACACAAGATCTTTAACAATAGAAGCTTAGAGGTATAGCTACAAATTTAGCTTGGGGTGTGCCCAGGACTACAAGCTCTATAGAGGCTTCTAAAAAACATAAAAAATATATAAAATTTAAACAACAAAGATGATATTTTTCTGCCTACGCCCATTAATAGAACATAACCAACTTTAAGAAACGAACACAAGCAATTATTGGATAATTCTGAATGTCTATCCGAATTGTATGGTTTACACTGATTGAAGAACAGTTGCATCCATTTCATATGAAATGGAGTCCAACTACAAGATCATCTTCTAGTGAAGACGTTTGCAACTGGTTATTAGAACATTATCAACAACGCCAGGCTTTCTTACCGCAATTTTATTTAAAAACGAAGTTATTTTTATCCCCAATGGAATTTTTAATTTCCAGAATACGCACCAGTGGTCTATAGAAAATCCCCATACCGTGCGTCGTACTAATTTTCAACATCACTACTTCATTAAAGTTTGGGGGGCTGTGTGAACAATTTTTAATAGGGCCTTTTGTATTTTCAAACCACCTGACTAGAAATTAGTGATTCTTTAATTCGACAAGCTCGCTCGACGAAGGAGTTGACAGCATCGAACACCTACTGTAATGTCAAAATACCGCATGTCAATTTCCTCTCGATTACAATAATTCGCATTATGTTTATACTTTTTTATTAACTAAGAAAGTCAGTATTTATTTATTACTTTTTTACATTATATTGTTTAATATAACAAGATATAGAAATCATTTCCAAGATTGTAGACACCCTGTATGTACCCTACTTATGTTAGTACTCATCAAATAAAATGCACGTCAACTGTCGAAATTGAGTAAGCTCCACGGAATGGAGCTTGAAGGATTATTTGTTGCAATTTTTTGTATACCTAATACAATAAAAAAGACTACTTTTTTAATTTCAGAATTGGTCGTAAGAATTGTATGTCATGAGCACACGGAATGGTTAGGGTCAGAAAGCTACTATGATTCTGAGGAAAATCAACAGAAATCTAGAGATACTCTCTTTAAGGGCGATAACGATGCTTTTTCTACAGAATTAATTTTATATGGGGGTCGTAAGTATATACATAATTAGATGAGTAAACCATGCAATGTTCCCCGAAACCAATTCAAAGAAGAAAGTCAGAGTTAAACAAGTTTCTCAAAACTTGATTCGACTCGATGGACTTTCACTTTTAGGTGTCTATCATGTCGTAATTTTTTAACTGTTCGACTGCTTAGAATGCCTTTTCTTTTATTAACGTCCTGATATGGGATTTCTGGTTTTTACAGAACCAATTGTAGACTACTTGATACTCGCCAGTCGTTCAGTTTCGGGAAATGTTCTCTTCTGCTCTAGATTGGAACGTTCGAAGAGCTTCTCAAGTCGGATTTGTTTTTTATAGTTCCGTTAACTTGTGTCCTAATAACACCAAACTTTTCACCCAACTTTTTAGCAGTGGTATTGAACTTTACATTTTCCACGATAAAATCTACATATTTTATCTTTAAAAGACAGCCCTTTTATTTTTAACATAATAATTGTAACAAAATCGGAGTTGATCTAGCATAGCCTATTTACCGCTAGGGTTTATGAATACTAGTGAACTTTTTATTGCTGCACAATCTGGGAAATTGCCTTTAATAATTAGGGAATTTATACAATTTTACCTAGGAAGCCTCGAGAAAATTAGGCATTGGGTAAGTCCGAGATAGATATCGCACATTTCGAAAAAATTTGCATTATGGAAAACCTTTAATTTTCTCTAATGTACGTAAAGAACTTAAATGATGTTTAATATATTATAAAAATATATATTTAATAGAGGAATATTACGAAATACATAAGAAAATGCAATAATAGAAAAAGAAGATCAAGACATAACCTTATTCAAGCTACCACTAACATGTAATTCATTGAAACTCTTGTATTTATATGTTTTACTAGAGTTTCAAATATGTTCAATTTCAATTCGGAAAATCTCTTGCAATACTCACCTTTAGAGATCACGTATACAGGTGAACCAAAACCAAAACACACATCAACGCAAACATGTGCCGTGATACAAAGTCTGTCCACTGGCGCAATCAAAATGAAATGCTCTTTATGGTCAGAAAACTGATATAACTTCGCTGCGGCATATCTCCGTACGCCGCATCTATCCGGGACTTACCCTATGTGTATTTATTAAAACAATGTATGAAGGGTCTCAAGAGGTGAAGGGTATTTTTTCAAAAAGGTTTTCAGGAAGTGGCCGTGATCGTTTTATGGGAATGCCGCAATTAAGGGAATATTGATTTTTATTTGTATAATTGATTTTGGGAATTTGAGATCTGAGAACTTTTAAAGGTGACTGTTTTTAAAAGGTGGCCGAAAATAGAGATTTTACATTATTTAATTTTCGAGTAAGGGGGTCATTTTGGTCTTTTCATAGGTCATGAAGTAAAACCTGAAAAACAAACAGTATCCCAAAACAAAGTTATTTTCGATTTTCTTTCAAGAAATTATTATTTAGTAAATTAAAAAAAAAATTACTTCTGGAATAACTTGAAAAGTGTTGAAAATTTCACAAACATTCAAAGGATCAAAGTTATAGAGCATAAAATTCTCTATAAAAAAGATTTCTAGTGAATTTTTTTGTACAGTGCGTTATTTAGGAAATATTTAGGGATTCTTATGCAAATCAGCCAGAAAAACACGTATGTCAATGCGGCACTGCACTAAATGTGCGACTACTCTTTCGTTTCTTGATGAAAATGCATGAAACTTCAAACGTTCCTTCTATGTACTATTTTACAGGGAAACATAATTTTTTTCTTTAAGAAAACTATGTGAGATCATCGCGAGTAGAGCTTAGTTGGTAGTCGAACTTTGCGCTTTTTTACAAAGTTATTGGGACAACCAATCATACTAAACCAAATTGGACAAATATATAGTAATATAAAATCAACCGTAATATTACATGCGTTTTGTATAAATCGATCCCGGCAAAAATTTGCCTGTGATTTATTTTATTCATAGCTTTATGCTATAAGAGCTGGTTCCACTATTTTTCATCCAGACCGAAGAAAACATCTAAGTATTGCGTCTCAGTTTTTTGAAACATGAACGGGACATCCTGTATAGCATATGGATTTATTAAAAATCATGAAACTCTATTTTCATTTAATATTTTCAAAAGTTTGAGAACCACCCGAAAAAAGCAGCAGGAATGAAAACACCCGCAATACAGATTACCGGAGAAGAATACAGCATTAATACTATAGCAAATTGTAGCTCAGAACCTGCTCTTTCCATCTATTATACTGGTTTTCTACCTGGATATTTGGGCAACCATTTTCCGATGTGAAAAGGTATGAGTAATTCAATGTCACCTGAAGTACTGTCATCAATTTTGACAATAAGACAGATCTGATAACTTTGTTCCTTTGCATGTTTGTGAAATTCCTAATGTTTTTCAAGTTATTCACGAAATAAGTTTTTTTGCAACGAAAGAGTAGTGCAGCGCAGATTTGAAACACGTGTTTTTCTAGATGATTTGCATAAAAATCGTTACTTTAGGTAGGTATATAAATCCCTAAATATCTCCTAAATAACGCACTGTACGAAAAAATCTATAGCAATTTTTTTTGTAGAGAATTTTATGCTCTACAACTTTGATCTATTACATGTTTGTGAAATTCTCAATACTTCTCAAGTTTTACGAAATAAGTTTTTCTGCAGTTTTCCGGTTATTTCCCGAATTTTCCCGGTCCGCCCCCGTGCAGAACAATTTTTTTTCCTAATCTAGCCACGTGCAAAAAATTGTGCAGTTCGGCATTAATGCCATCTTTAAATAGAATTTTGACTAGGGCGATAGGATCATAAAGAGAAGCTGTTTAATGATATTTTGAATTAATTCACCCAAAAACCACGCATACAATCTACTAATATGTTCCTAGTTACATTTAATAAAAAGTCAGCCTCGGAAACAGTCATCTAAGTTAAAATATTCTGCTTCAAAATTTCTCCAGATATTTATGTATTATTTTTATTAATTTAGTATCTGGAACAACTTCACTATCCACTGGGCAGCACATTTATCCATTTACTCTTAACTTACCCAACAATTTGCCTGGTACTTACCACTGTGAATACGGATCTATTTCATATAAGCTCGTAGCTGTTGTAGACCGACCAATGGCCTTAGATTATGAAGACCAAGTCATATTTGTAGTTGTAGCTCCTGTTGATCTGAATCTTCTGAGGAGACCAGAGCTACTGGTATATTACTAAATAAAATAGTTTTACAATTCATGAAAAAAAAAACAATTTTAGGCGCCCAGTTCATATTCCGACGATAAAACTCTTTGCTGCTGGTGCTGCGCTCAAGGGCCTATATCTTTGGATGTTGACCTACCCAAGAGGACTCTTGTTCCTGGAGAAACTATAAATGTCACAGCTCGGTTAACTAATATGTCGAATACTAACGTTGAAGGAGTTGGTTTTGAAATGAAACAGGTAATTTTATTCATTATATCGCATAAAATTGTAATCTCATTTAAATTTTTACTCCTAGAGAATTATATGTCTAGTGAATGAACCAAACAAAGAAGAGAAAGAGATAGATAATATTCTTGTGGATGTAAACGAAGTTGGCCTAGGAGCTCACGGAGAGCATACTTACACTTTTAACGTTATGTTACCGATGAACGTTCCCATTCCAAATTTTTCGCAGTGCAGGCTTTTCAAAGCCGAATACGTTTATAAGGTAATTAAATTGATTTACTTCTTTTTTCCTCGACTGATATTGTTAGTTTTATTCAGTTATTGTTATCAAGTTTTATTTAAGTTTGTAAAATATAGTTCCTGCAATATTTGTCGAGATAAAATTCCAAAAAAAGAATAAGCCAATAAAGTTCTGTTATCTGAATTACTGTAACAATTTACACCGACAGCGGCGTGGCTTGAAATTTTTCGCCAATATTTTTCCACCGCGGGTGTCGAATGCGGGTAATTCCAAGTGACGCAGGGGCTTCTTGGAATTCTATCTTAACAAATATTGTACGGACCATATGTATTTGTGATCAAGATAGTATTCAAAAAAAACTAATAGCGTGTAGGTAATTCTATCGACAACAAACTTGACACACTAAATTTATTTACCATTATCAGTCTTAAGAATACCCTAATATCATTCTCATTAAAACGTCATCAAATATCAAATGATGACATCGATGAGGTCTCAGATTTTCTAAAAATTTTACAATATTTTAAATCCTTTTTCAAATCAAACCATAAAATCATAGTTACTTTCATTCATGGTGATACAGATATATATACTATCGTTCTTAATACAGGGTGTCTCACGGTGACGGCCCATTAGAATGATTTCAGAGACTACTTCGATTTGAATTTTGAAAATTTGGCATACCGGGTTTTCGGGCATGCCCTTCTCAACTAATGGCGTCCACGTACCACTTTCGGTTATACCGGAAGTCGCCATCAGCAAAGGTTGGAAGTTTTATGGTTTGATGGGATCATACGATGATGCCCTCGACCATGGCTTAAAGGTCAAACTTGAAGATTCTTTGCAGCCCCATTAAGTTAAGATCAGATCTTTATGGACCAACTAGACTAAAACAAAATAAATATCTATGTATGAAAAAATTTCATAGATATCCCGATAGCAGTGAAAACATGAGAACGAAATTTGAAATTGCAGAATTATCAATTGGAAGACAAATCGGAAACATGTTTATTCTACTGAAATATCAAGAAGTATACTGTCCAAAGAGATTTATTGCAGCATCTTAGGAAAGTATTCCTCCATAGTGAAAATGTCTTTGGCCATGAATAGTATTTATAAATTCATTTAAATATTATTCTATTATTGATTAAATACGAGAAAACTGAACAAGCGCTTAAGAAAGACATTTCAAATATTCCAATGCTTAATATTACTATATTGTCCACGTACTGTTGTTATAGGTATTCGTTTTCATTGTATGTTTAATATACCTAGTTATGTTTCATATTAATTAATAGTTTTTGCTTTTCTTTTTACCTGGTATTTACATATTATTATACGTCAGTTATTGTTGCAGCATAATTATAAATTTATTAAATGCATGTATTATGGCAAGGAATAAATATATTAAATAAAAAAACGATGGCTAAGACATCTACAATGTCTACAGTGCTACTAAATTCGCGTTTTTCTAATGACTACTGACTCAGTCGCTGTTACCAAACCATATTTGTTTGAAGCAGCATTTTCGTCCAGGTTTCCCAGTCCCAATTACTACAACTATAGTAGGGACGACTGACAAGACATTGGTAATGCTTTCTCTATATTTATTATATATTCTCTATATCTTATCGACCAGTTGCCAGTGTTTTCATTACATTATAGAGAATATTTTAAGAATGAGAATGAGAATCATCGATGTCAAATTAGGCCGACAGTCCCAACCTTAAAGAAATGTTACTCATTTTTAATATAGAGGATGTTAAAATATAAAAAATAATAATAATTTTGACAGTATTTTGAAAAATATTCCACCAATCAAAATTTCAGTAACCATGCTTTTCAGTCAAGCATTCTTTTTATAGTCACCGATAAAAAGCACTAGTATATGTTGTATTAGCTAACTAAACCTGGTTTTAATTAATTTTTTGATAAGTTTGACCAAAAGTAATGAAATGTCGCTTAATTTTAAGCAAAAATTGTAGAAAGCTGAAAGTGAAAATGCCGAACAAGAACAATCTTTTAAATTACTAAACAGAAACATTAACTTAATACAAAGTATGGGTAACCACTTTAAATTGTCGATATGTAGAGCACAAAAGTTTAGATAACATTTGCTCCGCCGCTAAAAAATAAATAGCCTTCTATACCGATGAACAAAAAACTAATATTAATTTTGAAGATTAGTTAAATTTCCCGCCTGATCAATGAAATGATTATCCAAATATTCGACTCGTTTTATAGATTGAGATGCTCACAGTATACCGATTTATAACAGTAACTTAGTTAATTCAAAGCAATAATATTTTTAAACATGTGATATATTATTTCTTAGGTTGTAGCTAAGCTGCCTTCTGTGCACAAAAATTTAGAAGTGTTCATGTATCCAGAAATAGGAAATATACAAATTTACCAAGAAGGGTACCCAGGTGGATTTAACCAAGGAGGATTTGTACCTGGAGGACCACAACCTGGCTATCCAGAAAATCCAGGCCCCCGTTATCCTCCTCCAGTGGGAGGAGTTCCTGTTTATCCTCCTCTGGCTCCAACAGCTCCACCGTCCGGTAAGAATAGACATAGGATAAGTGCAATATTTATTTTTTGATTAGTTCCGATTTTTATATTACAAATAGGCTATTTTATATAGTATCAGGAACTAACGCTCAACACTAAGATTAATTTAAAGATTTTTTGTATACATTAACCAATATTCAAAAATAATAATTTAAATTCACCAGTAGCTCAAAAATATACACTTTTAAACGTAGTCAACGGAAACATTCCATTCCTGTGCCTATACTGAAATTTGTTATATTTACCAGTAAATGAGAACCAAACAAGCATATAGATAAGAGTCCTTGACTGTATAAAAAATTAAATAATACTCTATCTTATATTTACTTAACATTTTTTGTGGACAAGGAAATCCATCATGGAGTCCCAGAATTAGGTTATTTCGCGGCTTGAGACTTCGGAAAACTAGCAAAAACCCTTCTCTTGACATTCATTTTTTCCACTCCGCCATCTGTTAACAGTGATCGGTAGGCAACTTGTCTCTCATGCCACGTTCTCCTTCTGTTCTTTATTTGATACAATAGGTACTGTTAATAATTTTTTCCATCGTCTTACATTTCACGACAAAATATAACATGGATCCAACTATGTTGTCTTTATTACCATAATGTTACATTTAACATATCCCTCGTCTCTTGCCGCATTTAAGAGAGTGTATACGAGAATATCTTGTTCTTCACATTACGTCCATAGTATGTTAAAATTTGTATCAGGTGATACCCTTCTTATCCATAGTTCGTTTTAACCTAAAACTGAAGTCAGGTATCAGGATCCTAGACCATCCTCCTTTCCTTCCTCACTCCATTTATGTTGCCATAAGTTCATAGACTTCTCCCTCTACATAACCTGTACACTTCTAGAGCAATTTATCTCTAAACATTTTGTATCACGCTCGCATATTCGGACACAGAAAGAATATCAGTCTAAATGGGAGTTCGATATAGTTGCTAAGAGTGGATTTTCTGTAACGAGATATGTGCTATTGAATTTAAATTGAACGAATTAGAAAACTAGTTCATTTAATCAATACCATATTTTTGAGCTATAACAGTTGGATACGGTAGAGCATTGTCGGCTATAAAAACAAAGTGATCACCAACCGTATCTGTAATGTCTAAAGAGTCGTAGAATATCCTGGAACGCATACTCCAAGTAAAATTGGTCAGTCTTGGTTCAAGGTATAACAATCAAAGACGTTCGTGGACCATGTATAATACCACCTCACACTACTACTTTTTGATGACAAGTTAAATTTAAACTGTGCTGCTTGCCAGATCAACCTATCTTTAATTCTTCGCCACTGTTATTCATTTCAATTTTTATACTTCTTTATTACTAGAGAGCGGACAATGTGTGTCTTTAACCCGAAGAATAGGTCAAATTTTGGTAGAGATGTGTACGCGTTCAAAAATGTATTGTGTATAAACTATGCAAAATATAATTATTATGTATAGCAAATATATCGTATTATCCTCGCGAAGATTTGTACCCTTTATTTAAAATCCATAAATCGTGAACAGGTTAAATAACGAGAAAATAATTAAGTTAATTTAGTTCTAAAGAAATGAAATGACACTCGCGCCCATCTCTAGTCTATCCGTCGACATCGGTTGCGTTTATCGAATTCCTATTGGTCAGAATTCAAACTGCAGCCCTGTTATGAATGGAGCGTGAGTTGGACTATTCTATCATGTGCGTCGCCTGAGGATATTCGTTACATTGACTCCTAATTTCCAATTAAAAGAA
>NW_019417887.1:31563-34686 GCF_000390285.2 Anoplophora glabripennis
TTAACACAACGCTGAACTGCACTTTGAAAAATTTTGTACTCAACAACGCCGGGAAATTGATTTTGAAATTCTATGAAACATTCCTCAATAGAATACTTCCATATTCCATCAATCTTGCGTCCATTTCTAAAGTAGGACTCTATGATAAACACTTTTTGTTCTTGAGAAAACACCACTTTCAACGCTTTTTAAAACGAAAATATTCAAATTGATAGCGGCGATATAGCGCTTTGACAGATGACGTTTAAGTTCATTTGCTATACGCTACGCCCTACGTCCAAATTTTCAGAATCAACTTGACCACGTTTTTATTTGAACGCTCGTTAGTTTCGTAAGAATGTATTCGGAAATTCTACAGAACTCAATGTCCACAGCAAGCCTTCTAAACTTTGCGTATATTTTCAGTGGTGAACAATGCCATATTATGTGTCTGGAAATTTAAAATTACTCCGAAAATGATAGCCCTCATGTAACACTATGATAAAATATAGTGATAAACATTGACATACCATTTTTGGGTTGTCTGACTTATGATATAATGATGAGATGAGAACTAATCAGTTTGAAACGTCTATGTCTGATGATTCTGCTGACAACTGATCTTAACAATTTACTAGACATTATTTGTGAGTTGTAATATACAGGGTGTCCCACCGGGAACTGCGTCAATCGATATCTATCGTACTACTGAAAATTTGGCAACATGGCAATGTCCCTGGGGCTAACACAACTAAAATATCTAGAACTTTAGCACTTCCGGTTATACCGGAAGTCGACACCAACTTCGTTATTTTAAATGGGATACCCCATATATTATTGCATTTTCGGATTCTACATGAAATTTAAAGGTCATTTTATTAAATATCCCCTATACCTAAGAGTTATAAATTAAAATAATCCTCATTAGTATAATTTAAACAATCCCCAGGCATTTTTATTTAAATTTTCGGCAAAAAATATTCAGACACAACAATAATTTGACAACTAACTTGACAAATGTTATGTTATTTCAATTGTTTCTGGTCATGGTGAATTTGACAACAAGTCTGATATGAGAAAAACTGTCCAAAAAATAGATAATTGTAAATATCTCTAAAAGTAGTAACGGCAATCCTAACAATGATTATATGACTTGAAATAAAATTTCAGTCTGCACGACAGTAAAAAATATAGGGTGTTCCATTTAAGTTAACAAAGTTATAGCTGTTTGAAGTTATCAAAAATTAACGGCAAAAATAAAAGACCTAGTATTAAATGTTTTAATTTGTTGGTATACCATAATGTATTGTTACATATGCTCTTTACATGTACCAAAAATCCGCTTGATATCACGTTCCTGAAAAGAGTTACTAGCATCTCCGCGAACCCTTGTATCTATCAAATTTTTTCTTTAAAAATTAATATTTCAAAATCTATGACCACTGGGTATAGGGAATATATAATAAGGTGACCCTCAATTTTCACGTTGAATACGAAAATGCAATAATATTTAGGGAGTCCCATTTAAAATAACGAAGTTGGTGTCGACTTCCAGTATAAGCGGAAGTGCTGGAGAGTTCTAGATATTTTAGTTGTGTTGCCAAGTTTTCAAATTTTTCGGAGCAGTACTTTCCTATTTATCGATCGACGCAGTTCCCGGTGGGACACCCTATATCGGTGTAGCTTTTTATATGAAACATTCGTTTCTTATAAATTAACTAATGCACGAATCATGCTAATAAATTTGAATTGATTTACATACATTTGAAAACTGAAACTTAATTGACAGTAATGATGATTTTTCAGATTATTCAAAATCACAAGATGCTAGTATGCCAAGTGGAAATTTGCCTTCGGAACAGCGTAAGTCAGATATTTAACTGTGTGTTTCATACACTAATACATATTATTTTTGCAGCTCCTCCAACATATGATTCTCTAAATATGAAATAAAATGGCAGCTTTCAATGTATAGATGAAGGATATAATACTCAACAGCACAATGACTATACTCAGCTTCAATCGAAATATGCTCGTACTCTTCTAGTAATTGTTATGGTTGTTTTATATGATAATCAAGTTTTAATGTCGCCAGATAATATTTATATTTTACTATATATTTATATGCAATGGTGTAATACTTGGCCATTTTTTATATAAATAAATACATTTTCTTATTGCGTACAATTTCTGTTAATACCTGTTCCGCAGAATAAGCAAAAATATAAAAGAATTAATAACTTTACAAAATATATTTTAAAAAATATCATTAACAGCAACATTAAAGTATTAACAGCACATTAATATTTACAAATTTCCTAAAACGTTCAAAGGAGATACAACTTTGAAAGATATTAATTTAATTTACACAAGTTTAAAAATTTGTATAAAATTTTCATCCGATGTTATATACAGGGTGTCCCGAAATTAATGCAACAAGATTTGGTCGCAGATTCTTAAGACGAATTTAGGGGCCCCGTATTTTTTGTATTTGCCAAGTGGCCCGCTCTCTCGCAGTTAAAGCCCCCTAAAATCCGCCCCTAAGGATAATCTCTTTTTTATATCTCAGAACCCTGTTGTACGCGAATCACTAAATTTGGTACACAGGGGTTTTGTGACACGTAGAATCTGAACCCCTTTAAGACAATTTTTCGTGGACCCCCTTGTTTTTGGAGCCAAAAAATTTCTTAAAAGTTATTAGTCCGCTATAAAGCCATTAAATTTAGAAACTTTCGTCTGGTTCTTACTTGGTCATACTATATCTCTCTTGTTATTATAGGAAATGTGAGTGTTCCATTAACTTGAAATAACGTTTGATCGATCTCATTTTTGGGACAATTTATATAAAAGGCATTTTCATATATGTCTAATATAAATAAATCTAATTCTCCTTTACAACGCGTATAATCCAATTATAACATTTACACGAAGGAAAAGGCCCTAGTGCACTTCGTGACTTTCATGACAAAATATCTGTATTTTTAACCATTCGCCACTGTTAGTTCCATTAGAATGAAAGCTAGATTTTAACATGTTAAAAAAAACAATTAAGTAATTAAATCGTTGAGTTTTCAGCAGACAACTATTGCGTTTTAATGAACTTCAACTCCCAAATATGGATAATCCCTCTATTTGGCTTGCATG
>NW_019417888.1:0-1941 GCF_000390285.2 Anoplophora glabripennis
CCCTTCCACAAATAAGATCCACTTCCACTTGTAATTCAGCGACCGGTGGTCATCTTTGTTTTCATCGTTTGGCTTTTATTTAATAGATGTCACTACTTATACAATTTCGACTTCCGTATTCCGATATGTTAATACCATCCATTAACAGAGAGCTATTATAGACTGACAATTTCCCAACCATTGCCTTGACAAAACCAGTAAACCAAGAGCAGTCTACTTGTTCGTTGTTTATCGAAAAATGAAGTAAAACGTGATCAATCTTATCGTATTAAATACTCATCAAGAATTGACAGGTATAATGATTTAAAAATCAAAATGAAATCACAGGAAAATACAAAATCAATGCCTACTAACAATTTATTAAGTATGTAGTATGACAAGATACGTAGAAATTTAATTTTTTTTATAAGTACCGTTTGTTTTATGAAAATTGTGCAAGAGACAAAAAACTTCCAACTGAAATGTATTTTTCATGAGCGGAGAAAAGGTACGGGGGGATATTTTCACGATACATCAATTTTCTGGTAATTTCAAAAACCATTAAGTATAACTAAACGCCCTCACACCAGAAATAATCAAAATTGATTAACGCGTGTGTTCTATTCAAAATATCAAAAAAAAAAAATAAGCGGCCTAACGAAGCGATTTCAGATATATGGGAATTAGCCTAAATTGGCCTATTTTCTTTTTGTGTCCTGAAATATATGATATTTTGTTGTATGCGTACTCACAGGGCGCTCTGTATATTTATAGTCTATTTGTACTATAAAATATAGAGCGTCGTATTAAAAAAAAAGGCCGGAAAGGTTTAAGGCCGGCAAACATGGCTAAAAAACATAGAAAATATTGCAGAAAGGTTACAATTTCTCTTTACTAATTGCCCTGTTTCAGTGATTTTTAAAAATATAAACTGGAAAAAATATGAATTTAGTTCCATCATTTTGGGACACAGGGTATATTCGTTAAAAAACATTGCTGTGTCGACTATCTCTTTAGATTCTTATTTTGGACTTCGTATATCATATATGAATATGTATATCTATAGGGTGAGCCGCTATACTTTAAGATAGTTTCTTCTACACGCAAGAAAAATATTACTTAAATCAAGACTATTTATTCATATGTACACAAAGAAATACAGGGTGGTCCGAATTTTATGCAGGAAACTTCGAGGGTAGATAGATCTCTTTAAAATAATATGTGTTTGCCTTATAAACATAGGTCTGGAACGGCCCCGTTTTAGAGATACAGGGTGTTGAGGTTTTAAAAAAAAATTGATTTTTTGTTTATATCGCATACTACCTCACAGATGGTGTAGAAAGGAGTGTAAATAATTTTGTTGATGTGCCTACAAATTGCACTTACTTTTAAACATAAACAAATATTCTTGTAATATTATCGTTAGAAGTGTCTGCCACAAGGGGATTGTATTGGTATGAATAACTTGAGANTTTTTTTAACAACTTCAACACCCTGTATCTCTAAAACGAGGCCGTTCCAGGCCTATGTTTATAAGGCAAACACCTATTATTTTAAAAAGATCTATCTGCCCTCGAAGTATCCTACATAAAATTTGGACCACCCTGTATATATACAGGGTGGTCTCGAGGTAATTGGCCAAAATTCATGGGTAGATTCCCCAAGTCAAAATAATGCGATTTAGCCGAACTTACCTTAGTCCAATAGTTGATAGTTAAAGAGATACAGGGTGTTAAATGTAAAATATTATTTTAGTTTATTTCCATTTATTCCTTAACAAATGCAAATATCTACACAAAATTTTGGGGTCTGGGGTTGAAATTTGTTCACATTTTGGTTATAGTTCATAGAGGGCGCCAGCTGCCGTAGATTGAAGGTGTTGGAAACGACATAACTTTTTTGTACTTTAAGGTATCTCATCTTTGGTATCAAATTCTTATTTTCCAACTTTTTTTACACAAA
>NW_019417888.1:2356-3494 GCF_000390285.2 Anoplophora glabripennis
AAAAATATTGCGATTTAGCCGAACTTACCTTAGTCCAAAAGTTGATAGTTAAAGAGATACAGGGTGTTAAATGTAAAATATTATTTTAGTTTATTTCCATTTATTTCTTAATAAATGCAAATATCTACACAAAATTTTGGGGTTTGGGGTTCTTTGGATAGAGGAATTGAAATTTGTTCACATTTTGGTTATAGTTCATAGAGGGCGCCAGCTGCCGTAGATTGAAGGTGTTGGAAACGACATAACTTTTTTGTACTTTAAGGTATCTCATCTTTGGTATCAAATTCTTATTTTCCAACTTTTTTTACATAAAGGTGGACTTTATGAAAGTGGCTGTCTCGCACCGTTTCCGAGATATTTGGCTTTGAAACTTCCAATGCTAATAGTTAATAATTAAAATAATTTAGAAATGTCAAAAACAAGGATTTATTTAAAATTAAAAATTGTAATGACCAGTAAAATAGTAAACATTACTAAAAAATATGCTTTTTTGACAATAATTGCTCAAAATGTCCACCTCTAACTCAATACATTTATCAATACGTTTATTAAAAGATTCTTTTTTAAAGTATAAATCCTTAATGCGAAATGACTTTGCAGCATTTAAAATCTGCTACTAAAGTTCTTCTCAAGTGTTTATAGTTTGTCCATGAACAACTGATTTCATGTAACTCCAAAAACGAAGCATTCTATCTCACATTTATGTATACAATTATACAATTTAATGTGTAAGGTAAGTTGTAACTTTAATTAGATACGAATAATATTTAATAGAAATTAGCATACAAATGACAGCAATAAGACAAGTGGAAGACGTCAATTGTTTGATTTTCGTCCAAATCCTACTTAAGAAACTTTACCGCTAAATTAATAATACCTGTAGGTACTTAATTGTAATTTAATGCAACAGCATTGGAAGTTTCAAAGCCAAATATCTCGAAAACGGTGCGAGATAGCTACTTTAATAAAGTATACCTTTTTTGTGTAAAAAAAGTTGAAAAATAAGAATTTGTTACCAAAGATGAGATACCTTAAAGTACAAAAAAGTTATGTCGTTTTTAACACATTCAATCTACTGCAGCTAGCGCCCTCTATGAACTTTAACCAAAATGTGAACAGATTTCAATTCCTCTACTCA
>NW_019417888.1:8256-14221 GCF_000390285.2 Anoplophora glabripennis
GACAAATATAACAATTTATAACTTCAAGGATCTACAATAGACCCTCCAAAGCTGCTTCCTTAAAATTATTTTTTTATTGCTAATATTAAATTTCTACGCTATGCCTGCATTTTCACTTAAATTGAAATATCTCACAAACTGTAAGTCCTAGGTATGCAGAACCTTTAATAAAGTTCACCTATTTTTTTACGGTGCTTTCAAAAATGCAGTAAAATACAGGGTGTTCCATTTAAAAAAACATAACTTTGATATGGTACGCTTTTCCTGGACACCCTGTATATTTCAAAATATTTTTAAAATGTAGCCGTAATCAACCTACACATACCCACCTAAACAGGTTTCTGTAACATTTGGCGTTTGGTCACTAGCGACCGAGGCGTTACTGGTGACCCACCCTGTATATATAGTATACAGGAGCCTTCTGTACGTACTTGCTAAACCAACCACGATGATCCATGGCATTCCACCGCCTGCTGAGATTTTTTTAAAAGCGGTTTTTTGGAAAATCACATTAGGATTTCTTTTTATTATTCTTTGCAGATTAATATCAGAACTAATGTTCTGATATTAATCCTATTATCACACTCAAAAATACTGCACTTCTCAAGGAAATATTAATTTCTAATTGACTTCTAAAAGCTAGTTTCTATGTTAGAAAAAATATTTTTTAATTTCCACGATATAGAGAGGATGTAAGGAAGAGAGTAGTAAATGTAATTAGAAGCATTTTAGGCACGTAAGTTATTATTCTCCCTCATAAGGGAGGTTCTATCGATCCCACCACTTGGATCAACAGGCGAGGGAAGATGCATGTCAACAGCATTAGTTCTGTTAAAAAGAAGTTTGTTGGGTAACCACAATTGAGAAAACAAAGAGTTGAGAAAACTTTTTTAGATTCTCAACAATACGAGTAATCCTATTTTTTGTTTAAGGGGTAAGAAGAATAATGCAGGAAACGTTCTGATGCACTAGGTTTTTTATATCATGATGTATAGAGAATGTTGTTTTCAGTTCTGAAAACTCTTGTATCCAAGAAGGGAACACTATTGCTAATATCTTCTTCTTCAACTATACAGGGTGATTCAGTCATAATGTCATTAATTTTAAGAGCAGATAGAGAAAAATGAGTATAATACATTTTGTACTAAGTTAATACAATTATTAAAAATAGTTATAATAAAATGCAGCATGATCCTTTATTTACTTGCATTTTATTGGTTTCGTACATATGTATCCGTATACTAAAGCGGATTAATTAAATGTGAACCACAGATTATGATGTGAACTTGGCAACGCTGTTCACTTCAGCTGACGAATTGTTCCTGACATTACGTTACAAAATTTTCCGAGCATCCGGACATCTGGCAAGGCCACCCTCTTGGAGGGAGTTATGGGTTGATTTCCTTCATTTTTAAAAGTTGAGTAATAATTTTTTTTTACGATTTTCTGTCTTTATTAAACCTTCCGAATACGTGGTTATAATTAATGACGTTATGACTGAATCCCCTGTATACAGGGTGTCTTACCGGGAACTGCGTCGATCGATATCTAGGAAAGTACTGCTCCGAAAAATTTGAAAATTTGGCGACATATCAATGTCCCTGGAGCGAACACAGCTGAAATATCTAGAACTCTCCAGCACTTCCGGTTAAACCGGAAGTCGACACCAACTTCGTTATTTTAAATGGGACACTCCATATATTATTACATTTTCGTATTATACGGGAAAGGGGGTCACTATTAAATATTCCCTATACCCAGAAGTTGAGATACCTATTAATTTTAAAAAAAAGTTTGACAGATGCAAGGGTCCGCGGAGATGCTTGTAACTTTTTTCAGGGGCGTGATGTCAATTGTATTTTTGGTACCTGTAACGGGCATAGATAACACTACATTATGGTGTACTAACAAATTAAAACATTTAATACTAGGTGTTCCATCTTTACTGGTACATTTTGATAACTTCAAATAGACCTGTTGACAAATTGGCCATGACCAGAAACACTCTAAAAACAATTGAAATAATATGACATTTGTCAAATTATTGTTGTGTCTGAATAGTTTTTGCCGAAAATTTAAATAAAAATGCCTGGGGATCGTTTAAATTATACTAATGAGGATTGTTTTAATTTGTATGTTATTTATTGGAAATGTGACAAAGTAATTTTAAGAACAATAGAGAATCTGCTGGTTTTTTCCATAAATTTTCCAAAGAAATTAAAATAATCCTCATAAGTATAATTTAAAAAATTCCCAGGCATTATTACTTAAAATTTCAACAAAAACTATTGCTGACATAATAATAATTTGACAACTAACTTGACAAATGTCCAGTTATTTTAATTATTTTGAAGTGTTTCTGGTCATGGCCAATTTGACAAAAGGTCTGATACAACAAAAAGAGTCCAAAAAATAGAAAATTGCAAATATCTCTGAAAGTAGTAACGGCAGCCCTAACAATGCTTATATGGCTTGAAAGGAAATTTAAATCTGTATACGACAGAGTAAAAAATTACGGACTCTTCTATTTAAGTTAACAAAGTTATAGCTGTTTGAAGTTATCAAAATGTAACAGCAAAAATGAAACACCTAGTATTAAATTTGTTGATATACTATAATAAGCTTATAAAAGGGGATGTAAATGTTGGTGGCAACGCCTCTATTAGGAAATCATGAGCCGGAGTGATAGTTGAGGTTTATGTACCTTATGAAGGCCATAAAACGTATTGATAGCACTAATATATTAGTGCTATCAAATATAACTATAACTATAAAATCAACGAAAACGTTTGGTATCATCTCTAAAAATCATACTCCTCTTTTCAAGGATTGAGATCGATTGGATTCAGTTTGAATCGAGATATATCGGACTGCCAAAAGATTTTTCATCATAAATCCTATTTTCAAAAGATAATAATAAAATGTTTGTATTTATTTCTATAAGTACGAAATACTTTGATTTCAAATAATATTTATGGTAAAGTGGGGTAACTGGGGCATAGGCATTTTATAATCCAACAGTGTCTATATTTCAACTTTTAGCTACAGGCAACACTGCATTGGTGCCGATGCCGAGTAAAACAACGTTTGTAACCTCAATTTTTACTATTCTTTGGTAGTGAGTAACGTTATAAATTTCATCCTGTTTTTGCTTCGTACAACGTGGTGCTTTAGTGACTTGTGGTGTTCTTTATAAAGCCAGGGTATGTATTTTTCTTAAAGGTTTTATGTGAACTTAGTAAAAGTGAGTAAATAAGCAATGAAACGTATTTATTGGTAAAGGTTATCTTTGTATTTTTCTTCAAGCTAGGGTGATCCAGATATCCCAGAAATATTTAGTGGATGGGGAAACTGGACCACATGTCAGGGGTAACTGGATCCAGTGGGGATCCAGTTACCCCTAACATTTAAGTGATAATAAGTCTATTATCTAGTTAATGAAGTCACTTTAAAATTGTTGTTTGGTATATTTTGAAATTTTGTTTATATTATGGTTCGAACATATGTTCGAAAAACACAAAAAGGAGTTGGCACTGCGTATACCGCCGAAGACCTCCAGCAGGCCTTTGATGATGTGAAAAATGGGAACAAGACAACCCGTGGTGCAGTTATATTTTACAATATACCTAGATCCACGTTAAAACATTACATATTGGGTACTTGAGGCAAGGGTTGCGTATCTCGCGAAGGTAAAGGCGGTGGTGATGTGACATCTTATCTATCGTCAGCCGAGGAAAAAGAACTTGTCAGTTGCATAAAAATTATGGAGAAAAATGGTTTTGGTCTGTCAAGAGATGAAGTTTTGGATCTGGTTCAAAGCTACATTAGACAAAATAATTTAAAAACTCGTTTTAAAGACCAACGACCTGGTGTTGATTGGTTTATATCATTTAGACAACGTCATCGTCTATCTCTTAAAAAGCCTCAAAGCATGGAGCATATTAGATGCGATCAGGCTAATCCTTGGACAATATATGACTTTTTTGATAAATTAGAACAGCTAATTAAGGAGCTAAAACTAGAGGGGAAACCAAGTCAAATTTATAACTGTGATGAGGCATCTTTTTGTCACGATCCATCCTTGGAGCTGTTGGTGAACGCTGCCAATGGAAAACCGCCTCATCAGGAAGAGAAAACACGTCAGTTTTGCTTTGCTGTTCGGCTGCTGGGGAAATTCTTCCTTTATAGACGAACGGTCCACCCCTAAAAAGAAGCTTAGAAAATGAAGGTCACCGACCACGAGGAGAGGCCAGGATGAAACCTTTTGTAATCGATGCATTGAGTTATTGCGAACAAAAAACCTAAGTAACATCTTTGTGTCCGAGTGGCAGGTAATTTGTTATTAACAAAAAAGTTGCAAAATAAAAATATTGCAAAAAACGCTCTGCAATTTTTTAAGGTAAATTGGGCAAAAATAAACACTTTTTGTCTCTTGATATTTTTTCGTAGAATGCTTCCTTTTCGAGCTAGGGTCGATTTAAGGTCGAAAAATGGCTAAAAGTTGCCAACTTTAAAAATTCATATCTCAGCTCCTACCAAAGCTTTCGGAACGTTCAAAAGCGCAAAATGATCCTCGAGACTTATACTTTAATGTATTATTTTTTTAAACCCGCCCCTTTTTTTTAACCCGCTAAATTTGCAGCTGAATTTCGGCCGCTAGTGCCCACGCGCCACCCCTGCGTATCGCTATATATAGATATAGCGCTGTCGTGCATATAATCGAATAAACGCTATTCATTCATTACTTGTTACAATTTTTACTATTTAGTATTTCTAACACTCATACATATTTTTAAATTCATCAAATATTGTATATCATATAATTATTATAAGATTTAATAATATGATATTTAAATGAAAAATTAATTAATTATTACATTACATTACAAAAAAATGCATATATCAAAGATATTTATTAATACAAAAAAATATATTTACATTTAAATATAAACAACTGTTTAATAAAAAATTGATTTTCAGTCTCCGAATCAGTATCATCAGTTTGTATTTCTGGATTTTGACATTTTATAGAGCAATTGCAAAGATCGCAACATTTGAAGCCTTGTGATAAGCAAGAACAAATGTCTTCATCGTTGCAGGGTAACTTTCCACTGCAGGAACAATAGAATTTTTGTAACATTTGCATGGCTGTATCTCCTTCAAATTAATTGTAGCACAAATACATTATTTTTTAATATTAATATGCTTGCAGATCTTGCTTGAACCATTCATTGATTTGCCATTTAACGCGCATAACATGTTGTAACAATACAGGCTCTGCCGGAGGTATAGATGATGGTATTGGTATCATGATGATTCGATATTTGCTATACTATCATGTACATACTGGCTATTGGGAATAATAAATATTGTATTAAATAACGAATAGCACAAGAATATTTTTCGAAAACTTACCTGCAGTTTTATACAACATTGAATATTCACATACGTTGCATGATTGTTTACAGACTAATAAAGGATTGTTGCACTATGACGGCACAAATAAATATTGTAGAAAATGTATTTTTATTTTTTATACATTATTTGTCAAATGTTCACTGTTATTGCCTGATGCCAGACAATAAACTAATTATTCATGCGACACCCGATCGCTGCAGTCTAATCCATTGCGCTTGTTTAAACAAGTTATAACAAGTAATTCGCATAAGCGCACGTTCGCGAAAACTCGGTTAGTTAATATTTTGGTTGACTATCTATGCGTATCCTTTTATAACATTTTATATTCTAGTTCTAAATAATTTTTTGATATAAATATAGTTATATATAGTTATTATTATTGAAGCTACATTAATGAAGATACAGTTATAAATATAAATCAATATATTTGTAACGTAATACATATTATTTTCCATTTAAATATGATATTCATATTATTAATCTTATAAATAATTATATGATATACAATATTTGATGAATTTGAAAATATGTATGAGTGTTAGAAATA
>NW_019417888.1:14655-32554 GCF_000390285.2 Anoplophora glabripennis
GTTTGAGTGAAGTTATCCACAGATTCCCATCCACAGGTGCTGACGTAGAGTCAATCTATACCGAAATATATAGTGCAAACCACAATCACATGCGTGCGGTCAGCATGTGTGTCACTCCGATTGAAACAGTTTGTAAATACTAGCTAGAAATTGTCTATCTGTCCATCATTATTTTATTAAAATAAATTATAAGACCGTAGTAAATGGAGAAAATAGTAGTTTCGTTCACACGCAGATGGAAAACTAAAAATTTCTATAGTAATAAAGCTGCGTTGATTATATTAAGGCTATTTATTAGTTATCCGATATAGAACAACCCCACAGTGTCAAAATAGTTTGCCTGTCCGTCGGTCACCCTTAAAAATTAATTTTTGTATTTCCGTGGATGGAAAAGTAAAAATTTATAATTTCTACGATAGTAAAGCTGCGTTGATCATACTTGGGTATTTATTACTTTTGCAATATAAAACAACCCCACAGTGTCGAAATAGTTTGCCTGCCCGTCGGTCACCCTTAAAAAATAATTCTTGTATTTCCGTGGATGGAAAAGTAAAAATTTATAATTTCTACGATAGTAAAGCTGCGTTGATCATACTTGGGCTATTTATTACTTATACCATATAAAACAACCCCACAGTGTCGAAATAGTTTGCCTGCCCGTCGGTCACCCTTAAAAAATAATTTTTGTATTTCCGTGGATGGAAAAGTAAAAATTTATAATTTCTACGATAGTAAAGCTGCGTTGATCATACTTGGGCTATTTATTACTTATACCATATAAAACAACCCCTCAGCGTCGAAATAGTTTGCCTGCCCGTCGGTCACCCTTAAAAAATAATTTTTATATTTCCGTGGACGGAACGGTAAAAACTTATAATTTCTGCGGTAGTAAAGCTGCGTTGATCATACTTGGGCTATTTATTACGTATACCATATAAAACAACCCCACAGTGTCGAAATAGTTTGCCTGCCCGTCGGTCAACCTTAAAAAATAATTTTTGTATTTCCGTGGATGGAAAAGTAGAAATTTATAATTTCTACGATAGCAAAGCTGCGTTGATCATATTTGGGCTATTTATTACTTATGCAATATAAAACAACCCTACAGTGTCGAAATAGTTTGCCTGCCCATCGGTCTCCCTTAAAAAATAATTTCTGTATTTCCGTGGATGGAAAAGTAAAAAATTTATAATTTCTACGAAAGTAAAGCTGCGTTGATCATACTTGGGCTATTCATTACTTATACCATATAAAACAACCCCACAGTGTCGAAATAGTTTGCCTGCCCGTCCCAAGTATGATCAGCGCAGTTTTACTACCGTAGAAATTATAAATTTTTACCGTTCCGTCCACGGAAATATAAAAATTATTTTTTAAGGGTGACCGACGGGCAGGCAAACTGTATAAGTAATAAATAGCCCAAATATGATCAACGCAGCTTTGCTATGTATAAGTAATAAATAGCCCAAGTATGATCAACGCAGTTTTACTATCGTAGGAATAATACATTTTTAGTTTTCCATCCACGGAAATACAGAAATTATTTTTTAGGGGTGACCGACGGGCAGGCAAACTATTTCGGCACTGTGGGGTTGTTTTATATTGGATAACTAATAAATAGCCTCAATATGATCAACGCAGCTTTATTACTATAGAAATTATAAATTTTTAGTTTTCCATCTGCGTGTGAACGAAACTACTATTTTCTCCATTTACTACGGTCTTATAATTTATTTTAATAAAATAATGATGGGCAGATAGACAATTTCTAGCTAGTATTTACAAACTGTTTCAATCGGAGTGACACACATGCTGACCGCACGCATGTGATTGTGGTTTGCACAATATATTTCGGTATAGATTGACTCTACGTCAGCACCTGTGGATGGGAATCTGTGGATAACTTCACTCAAACCGATACGTAGGGGTGGCGCGTGGGCACTAGCTACCGAAATTTAGCTGCAAATTTAACGGGTTAAAAAAAGAGGCGAGTTTAAAAAAAATACTATATTAAAGTATAAGTCTCGAGGATCATTTTGCGCTTTTGAACGTTCCGAAAGCTTTGGCAGGAGCTGAGATATGAATTTTTAAAGTTGGCAACTTTTATCTGTTTTTCGACTTTAAATCGCCCCTAGCTTGAAAAGGAAGCATTCTACGAAAAAATAAGAGACAAAAAGTGTTTATTTTTGCCCAATTTACCTTAGAAAATTGTTTGCAGAGCGTTTTTTTGCAATATTTTTATTTTGCAACTTTTTTGTTAATAACAAATTACCTGCCACTCGGACACAAAGATGTTACTTAGGTTTTTTGTTCGCAATAACTCAATACATCGATTACAAAAGGTTTCGTCCTGGCCTCTCCTCGTGGTCGGTGACCTTGATTTTCGAAAGCATCTTTTTAGGGGTGGACCGTTCGTCTATTACTCTGTGTTTTTAAGGGAAAATATGTTATGGAAAATTGGATAGACCAAGAGGTACCAACACAGACAGCTGTTTCTGCTACTGAGAGGGGATGGATGGAGACGACTCTATTTTATAACTGGTTTAAAAACGTGTTTCTAAAAAATATTGGCCCAGACCGACCGGTGTTGTTAATATATGACGGACATGTAACTCATATCTCTACCCAGTTAATCCGATTAGCACAGGAGAATAATATTACTATAATGAAACTGCCCCCCCCCCCCCATACAACACATGTATTATAACCATTGGATATCACTGTGTTCAAAGGCCTCAAGTCACAATGGGATAAAGAACTTTGCAAATGGCAGCGAGCCAATCCACGTAAGAAAATTCCTAAATCTGAGTTTACAGCAATATTAAGCAGGGTTACTAAAGATATGCCTGTAACCCATATTATAAGTGGCTTTAAATACACTGGAATATTCGACCCAGAAAAGCAAGCACCATGTAGAGACGCAATTCCTGTTTCACCACTGTACCCACTGTAACAGAAACTACTAATTATTTTTTTTTTTCAATTTAGAATTTTTAAATTTGTGTTTAGGGGATTTTGTTACTAAAATAAAACATACATAAGTACATTTATGTGAGTTTTTTTGTTTCTTTTATTTTATTTTTATGTTTTAAGCCGAATAAAAAAAAATATTTAAAGTTGACCTTGTAAAAACATGCTCCAGTTACCCCACCTTACCTTACGCAATACAATTTCAAGATTCGTTTATTTTTTAAAATTCTAAAACTCAGTGTTATATTTTACTACCGTTATGAAAAAAAATTATGAACATACTTGTTGTGTATTTGTTTATAAATCATCAAGCATTTCTCGATTTTATTAATATTTTATTGTTGTCTATTTGAAAAATTTCATTAATTACTATTATTTATAGTAGTTATCGCTTAAATCTATGTTATGTTGAAGTACATAATTGCATAGTGGCATTAACTTAATTCTATAACTTATAAAAACCTGTATTTAAATTAATTAAATACCTACCTTAAAATATCAGAACTGTGTCTCTAATAGTAATCGAAATGTTTTAGCACTATACTTTATTAGCCTGTACCCACCTCTGTTATATTAGCATTAAAACCATTTAATTTAATGTAGTCATTTATGTCATATCGCTGGAAATGTAGCAAATAGTTAGAATTTCTCTCGTACTGACAATTGGAACCATAATATAAACTAGTACATGTACAATAATAACTTGATAAATTGCTACTACACGATCCTCCATTCATGCAAGGAACACTTTGACAATGATTTAACCTGATTTTGCATTCCTTCCCCGTAAAACCATCAGGACAGATACAGCTAAAAAAAAATAATTAATATTAAAAACATTTCATGATTAGGACTTTAGCCGTTGTTAGATCTCGTCAAAATAATGTCATTTTGAAGTACACTTTTTCTTCCAAAGGGTTCTTCTTAGAGATATAAGCCCTTGAAAAAACTTTTTTTGGTTTTCTACAGCAAAAAGGTCTCTTACTATTTTTAAACGAAATGCTTGTTTTTTGAGAAAAATGGCTTCTTATGGATTAGTTACATGTGAAATGTTTAAGTTTTTCAAAGTAATACAGAATAAAATATTTAATATTGAGAAACGAACAGAAATAACAATTAACAAAAGAGAAAGTACCTATCACAACAAATATTCGAAATGTTGTCCTCGAACCTCAATGCATTTATCACATCACCTAATTAAGCTTTGAACTGCTCTCCTACTCATATAGTCCCCAAGCCAGCGACCTTTTTTCGAACTGATTACAAAAGTCATGAAAACGGTCTGGATCGCTTCGTTTTAACGAGTCTACCACGCTGTAAAATTTTTAGAATATGGGAAGGGCGCTTTTCCGCACTGCGAGTACTTAAACCTGTCGTTCTGGGCGGGTTCTCTTTTGTGATTACAACACTCAAATTTATTATTTCAATTAAAAGAAAATGTGTTAAATAAGAAGCAAATTGGGTTGTCCGACAAAATAGAGGGCGCAATTGTCGAGTCCGACATCTCCAACGTGTCGCTCTAGCGCGGTATGGTTTTCCGATTACAAAACACCCAATTTTCATTTTAACTTACTAAAAATTGCCTAAAAACGTAGTCCATCAAATTTTCAGGCGCTTTTTTCCAGTCCGACAACCGAAACATGTCACTCATCGCAGGTTAGGTTTTCCGATTACAAAATTTCGGACACAAATACCAAGTGCTAAAATAGTACTTTCTTTATCAAAATATGACATTGTCCGACAAAAATAGTGAATCATATTGCTAGTCCGACAAAAAGAAACGATTAATTTTATTACATATTAAACATTATATTGCATCTTGTGACAAATATTCATATTAAGTTTGTAATTCAGAAAGTAGTATATTTTAGTGACATTAAATAAAACTACAAAATCATTTAAATATATTTATTATCCTCTAAATAACATTAATTTATTTAATATTTCTTTTCGTAGATTTTACCGAATTAAATAATTTGACTTCATGATTTATTCGTACATCGATATACTTCGATTTCAGCCCGTACAAGTGTTAAATGATTACAATTGTTAGGCAAATTATCAAATTGATGTTCATGCAAATTTTCAAATATGTTCACATTCAGAAAGTTTTAATACATGATAAACAAGTTTATTTTTCTGTAGCCTAGGTGTTCTGCTTTCATCATTATTAAAATTTTTTATAAATTTTTCTGTTTCTTGGCATGTTACTACGACATCTCGAGATGGATACGTCAAACAACCACGATCTTTAATAAAAACTAATTGACTGTACGAATAATGTGTATTTGACATTAAACTATTTACACAGTCTTCACATTTTATTGGCTTTATTAGAGAAGTTGTTACGAAACCGCCAATATGTACCATAACGTACTTGCTAGTGTCCAGTCCTGTTTTTTAATAGCCTTCACCCATCTTCGTTTTATGTCAACATTCCTTGGAAATCCGTAACAATTTAAATATTAGGTTTGAAAAATCGAAACGTACTTAATTATTTTTTTTTACAAAACTCTGATTTTTCTAATCACATTTTGCCAACTCTCCTTTTCCAGGGTGCTGAACATGAATCTGAAATTAGTTTTGTTAACGATTTTTTCAATTGAAAAAAAGTATTTAATTAATTTTCAGCTATCTCGAAATGACGGGAATTGGTAAAATTTCATAAAAATTTGGGAGTCACATAGAGTAAATAATTACTAAAAATATTTTACAGTAATTCATTCATTATTTTATAATAACAATATCACGTTAATCACTAACACTATGTGGGCGAACAAAATTATAAAGCTAACCCTGGAAACTTGTGACGTCAACCGAAAAGTGGCGTACATATTTACCTTATATATATTCCTTTTTTTTACTTACCTAAAGAAGGAAACTGTTCGCCTCTCTTCACCAACTCGATCACTTCTATTTATACAATGTTTTACAATACACTTGCCCATGATAAAATGTCTAATTGTCGAAATGACAGCGATGCGTACACGTCAAATGCTAGGACACGACTGAGCGCTGGGCTCCAAATCAGGCATTAGATTTTATTAATTTGCGTCGTTTTTTTGTCGTACAAGTATTGTTTTTTAATTATTATTTTATTCTAAAGCAAAAAATATAAAATTTATCAATTTTTTAATTGGAAAACCTAACCTGCGATGAGCGGTTGTCGGACTGGAAAAAAGCGCCTGAAAATTTGTCGGGCAAGGTATGGACTACGTTTTTTAGGCAATTTTTAGTAAGTTAAAATGAAAATTGGGTGTTTTGTAATCGGAAAACCATACCGCGCTAGAGCGACACGTTGGAGATGTCGGACTCGACAATTGCGCCCTCTATTTTGTCGGACAACCCAATTTGCTTCTTATTTAACACATTTTCTTTTAATTGAACTAAAAAATTTGAGTGTTGTAATCACAAAAGAGAACCCGCCCAGAACGACAGGTTTAAGTACTCGTAGTGTGGAAAAGCGCCCTTCCCATATTCTAAAAATTTTACAGCGTGGTAGACTCGTTAAAACGAAGCGATCCAAACCGTTTTCATGACTTTTGTAATCAGTTCGAAAAAAGGTCGCTGGCTTGGGGACCAATATTGGTGTTGTGTTTAAGTTTCACAATTATTTTCAATTCTTCTTCTTAACATTTCAAGAGTACTGACTGGTGAACCCTTTCTTTAATAAATCCCCAAACGAAATAATCCATGGGATTTAGGTCTGGCGATCGTGGCGGCCAGGCAATGGGGCCGGTACCAAGTTCTGCATCATTAATTTACAAAATACGCACGATCCAACGACGTGGATACTGCTCCCCGAGCCACTGCCTAATTTAAAGACCAGAATGAGCCTGAACGCCATCCATTTGAATCCACATATTTCTCCTTAGAAGTAATGGTAAGTCGTGAAGTAAAGTAAAGTAAAGTAAAGTAAAGTAAATCTTTTTCAAGGAAATTATGGAAATTATGGAACAGCTGTGAATTTAATGTGTGAGTTAAAATATGAAAATCACAAGGTTCCTGATTAACAACTCCTAGCCAGATATTACAGCTAAATTCGTGCCCAAATGAGGTTGGACAAATAATATGAGGATGTTCTTGTGCCCATATTCTTAAATTATGAAAATTTACAATGTTTCTTCATCGGTCCAAAGAATGTTTTCAATAAAATGTGTCTATGTGTTTCCAGTAACCACCGGCAAAATTGCAATAGTTTTTCGGGATCACCTGGCAATAAATTTTGCACTTTTTGGAAATGGTATGCAGTTCTTTTGTCTCGCTTCAATGTTGTGAATACTCTACTCTGTGAGAGAGGTAGTTGTAATGCAGCCCTTCTTGTACTTAACATACTAATTGCATCAAAGGTCGAAGATTTCTGTTATTTCTAAAATGATGATGTACTTCCCGATCATTTGTCCTGCCAAATCCATTTTCAGACAATTTAATATGGATACGAACAAATAATGCCGCTGTAGGAATTTTTCTATTTGGAAATCGTCTCCTATATTCCTGTACCGCTGCTGCTGAGTTTGCATTACAATATCCGTGAATAAAATGTATATCCGCGTGTTAAGCCGAAACGAGTAGGCCCTTGTGTGTCACTGTGTATATAAAATAAATAAGTAAAAAAAATAGATATAACGTCTTGTCAAGTTGTGTATGTATCATTCATCCAAAAAATATACAAATTTAAAAAAATACAGTCCACTCAATCATCAACCACAAAACATTGTTGGTCCATCGAGCGAAATTAAGACAAGAAATCGTCAATTCATAAGCAACAAGACATAAAGAAGTGCGAAGGGGACACAGCAGTTAAGCCGATCCTTCACGCAAAAAGGTACAACACACCGCATCGAGGCGAGAGGAAAGGAGCAGATAAACCTATCCAACTCGCAAAATTGACAGGGCATAAATACGCACGTAGGTCAGCCATTTCCCATTATTTGTTTCATCAAAGTTCCTAATCCTACAGGTACTTGCTTTGTTCTTGCGCAGTTACATTCACTTTAAATTTTCTTACATATTTGGGTCAATTTGTAGTCATTACATTTCTAGTTGCGAATTAATATAATTACAATGACAGATGAATTAAAAAATCTTCTAACACGACGCGTCCAATTAAAAGGCAAATTAACCCGGTTTATAAAATTTGTAGATGATGTGACAGTTGACACAAATCTGACCAAATTAACATTACGATTAAGAAAGAATGAGGATATATGGGAAGAGTTCGATAAAATTCAATCGTTAATAGAGGAGAATGACGTGGAAAATGTATATATTCAGACAACAGAGCGCCAATCATTTGAAGACAAATATTTTTCAGTAATGTCAAAAGCCGAAGAAATTGTAAATCGTGTTTCAAATAAAATTACCATCAGTTCAACGGTTACAAATTCGACGGCAACGGCAGGCAATGATTCGTTTGCCATGAATTACCCACAATTAATTTGTCAGTATTCAGTGGCTCATACCGAGAGTGGTTGCAATTTTATGAAATATTTAAGTCACTGGTACACGATAACAGAAGATTATCAGGGATACAAAAATTTTTTTATCTCCAGTCATGCTTAAAAGGAGACGCGGCTAAAATATTACAATCCTTAGAGATATGCGAAGCCAATTACGACGTGGCATTACAAATGTTGAGAGATAGGCACGAAAATTACCGAATTTTGATTCATAATCGCCTAAGAAACATATTTGAACTGTGAGTGTAGTAAAAGAATCGCATCATTTATTAAGAGGGGCATTAGACAGCATTACAAATGATTTACGCGCGCTAAAAACATTAGGCGAGCCAACAACAGACTCTTGGGACACCTTGTTAATATACATAATAACCCAGAAAATAGACACAAACACGCGTCGCGAATGGGAAATATTACCGAAATCTAAGAAATTACCGAAATTTGAAGAATTAATGGCGTTCTTGAGAAATAAATGTCAAATTTTGGAAGCAATGGATGCAAAAATCGTATCGAATAATAAATTAATTCCAAAAGGCCAAGAAAAGCAATTCGTGCATGTATCAACTAATCAGAATAATTATCCAATAAATTGTGACTTTTGCAAAGATGATGATCATTTTACGTTTCAATGCCAGAAGCTTTTAGCTTTAACAATGAAATTGCGTTATTTAGAAGTAAAGAAAGCGGGTATCTGTACAAATTGTTTAAAACCCGGACACGATTCAAAGAAATGTACCGTCCGAAATTGTAAGATTTGCCGCAAGCATCACAATACTATATTGCATGATTATAATTTTCAACTAAACACACGCACAAATAATGACGAATTAGATAATTATCAAAACACAGATCGCCCAGCAAATAAATGAAACAGGCAGTCGAATACAACACAAAGTCAAATACAGAGGGATCAAAACGGTATTAGTCAAATTGAGTCAGAGTCATTGGACCATGCACTTACTATTACTTCAGCTGCACACCCAAAGAGCCAAAATACTATTTAAATTTTACTAGCCACCGCAATAGTTTATGTCAGAGATACGAACAACTAACAAATAAAATGTCGTGCATTGTTAGATGCAGCAAGTCAATCGAACTTCTGTACTTTAAATTTATTTAAACGACTCACAATACAAGGTATTCGTATTAACACGCCTATTGCTGGTAGCAACACTACTTGTAATATTTCATATCAAATTAAAACACAAATGCAATCAAGTAACGGATCTTGTAAATTGTCATTACCATTAGTAGTCATTGATCAAATTACAGGCGATTTACCGCAAGCTTCATTTAAATCTACTGCATGTAACATATCAGACTACATAAAACTAGCTGATCCTAATTTCTACGAATCCGATAAAAACCAATATTTTATTAGGAACCACAGCATTTTGGAACTCTTAAATAGTCACAGAATTAAATTAAATGACGAAAGATTACTTTTACAAAGCACACGACTAGGTTGGATTATAGTCGGTCCAGTTCAAATAATTCAATAACATAAATAAGTCAAAAAAATAGATATAACGTCTTGTCAAGTTGTGTATCGTTCATCCAAAAAATATACAAATTTAAAAAAATATACAGTCCACTCAATCATCAACCACAAAATACCGCGTATTCGGTGTTGCTAAACTGTCTAGGCATATTTTAATAATGCAACGTAAAGTCAGTGACTGATGAAATAATTTTACATAATATGTCAAAATACGTATAAACAATTGTTATCCTAAGAGTCAACTTCAAGGAGCATACGATTTTTTTTAAAAAATTTGTGCCACCTACAACAGTTTTTTAAGTAATAAAATAAAAAAGGTAGTCTGGCAACTATATGTGGCTATTTTTAGATATGACGTAAGGTTATATTTTTATGAATAACGTAATGTTCTATTTTTAGAAATGATGTTAGACAAGGCGAAATCGGCGGCTTCGTATGAAAAAATTAGTGGATTCGATTTTTTTGCATAATCACCTCCGTGAGATGTCTCTGAATGAGGATCAAAATGTTATCGGCCGGTAACCTGGTCACAATTTTTTTAAACTAATTTTTTTTTTTAAATAAATTGCAAAAATAACTTGTTTTGGTCCGGAAAAAGGTATTTAGGTATTATGGGGTATTCTAAACAAAATAGTTCCTATGCACTATGCCCCTAAAATCGGTTTCCGAGTTATAAACAATTTAAAGTACGAAAAAATGCAAAAACGGTCATTTTCAAGACTCAAAAACAATAACAAAAAATCAAGTTTTTGATGTTACTAAAATTTAAAAGTAATCTTTAAACATACCTTGACAAAATACGGAGGAGTGATTTGGTGTAATTACATTGCAATCCGTATTATTTTACCTATTAAACAATATACATTTTGACTTGCGAGCCGCGCCGCTCGGGCACACCACTGTGCGCCGACCCCGTCAGCGCCTCACTTTTTCATATATCTCGACATATATTTTAAAATAAATAAAAAATAAAGAGTAAAATGTCTTAAACTTATAAATATATTTATTTAAGGATAAAATTTTCACATTCGTCTGCATTACAACCAAATAAAGTAAAACATGTAACATTATTTTTTCTACAACTACATGCTTTAGTTTTACATGTTTTGAAACATTTACATCAATCAGGTATTATTAAACATAAATATGGGTAATACTGCACCATTTTCATCTAGTTTGTAACCGAAATTTTAGATATTCAATTTTTCCAAATATACTTTTGCAATTATGCTCTTAATACGTGTAGTTTAAAGACATCAGGAGTACATGGAATATTTCCTAAGTTTATACCCATTCCACACGTTCGAGAAAAAATATTGAACCTATTATAGCGGTGCGGGAATTTCATTGCGATATTCGCAAATTCAAAATTAGATATTATTTAAGTAAACACACGGGGTCGGCGCAGAGTGGAGTGCCCGAGCGGCGCGGCGCGCAGGTCAAAATGTATATTGTTAATAGGTAAAATAATACGGATTGCAATGTAATTACACCAAATAACTCCTCAGTATTTTGTCAAGGGATGTTTAAAGATTACTTTTAAACTTTAGTAACATCAAAAACTTGATTTTTTGTTATTGTTTTTGAGTCTTGGAAATGGCCGTTTTTGCATTTTTTCGTACATTAAATTGTTTATAACTCAGAAACCGTTGATTTTAGGAGCATAGTGCATAGGAACTATTTTGTTTAGAATACCCCGAAATACCTAATACAACTATTTCCGGAGCAAAACAAGTTATTTTTGCAATTTGTTTAAAAAAAATTAGTTTAAAAAAATTGTGACCAGGTTACCGGCCGGTAACATTTTGATCCTCATTCAGGGACATCTCACGGAGGTGATTATGCAAAAAAATCGAATCCACTAATTTTTTCATACGAAGACGCCGATTTCGCCTTGTCTATGTGGCGCTAGATGTGTGTTCTATTTTTAGAAATAATGTAATATTATATTTTTAAAAATGATGTCATCAACATCTGGCATATTGAGGTAAATGACCTTGAGGTCATGACCTTCACATTTATTTGCGCTCTCATTATATCATTACTTGAGATGAATGAATTCTTTTACTGATGCTTTTGGCACAAGGTGTAATTTATTTAAAATATCTCGTTTCCGTGGGGCTGAAATATCCAATTAAATAAAACAATAATAAAATATGCAAATAAATAACTGTAGACAATATAATACTATATAGGTATTACAGCATTATTACTATTGTAGTATTTAATGTTTCATACCTAAAATCATTTTCAGTTGCATTTTCTTTCATACTGTTGATACAAATGGAAAATTCTCCACATGGTTTATAATCACAAGGTAGAATATTACAGCGCCTTCCAATAAACCCATTTAAACATTGACATTTAAACGTATCGTTTCCTTGTATGCAAGTACTGTTATTTTGGCATGGGTGTCCATTACAATAATTCATTTTGATTTCACATTGTTCTCCTCCATACCCTAAAATAATATGTTCTTAAAATAAAAGTTGTCTTTTCCGTAACATACCAAGGCATGGAATTATGTATAGTGTAAACTATTCACCGTATGCAAATTTTGAGGATAGAAAATTGACTTAATATATAGGTCGTTTAGTAACATATGAAAGATGATTGACAATGGTTTCGACTTGCATCAAGCTTAATTAATCTTAGTACAAATGTTGAAAATCGAGGTTAAATTTTTATTTATAATTTTCTAAGAAAATTGAAAAATTGGCAAGGGATATTTTGGGAGGAGAAAACCGAATTTCGAACATTTTCATATTGTGGGCATGTTTATTAAAAGCAATATAAACTGCAAAATTCTACCAACATAGAACAATATTGAACAACTTTGGGTAAATATTAATATTTCAAATAAAACATGTGTTGTGTATCGTCCTCCTGATTTAGATTATAATTTCTTTTTATTTGAGCTAGAAAATACTTTTTCATATGACTTAATAGGTGCTCACTTTATATCCTGTTTGGGGGACTTTAATATTGATGTTTCAACCTGAAACCATTGCAGTTAATAATTTTATGGAAGGATTTGAGTTGGTTCAACTTATTAATTCTCCTACCAGAACCACTGCTACTTCTTCAACATTAATTGATCTTATCTTAATATCAGACGAATTTTAGATAAAAGAGTAGTATATGATGATCAGACCATGATTTAATTTATGTAAAATAATGTGCACAAGTTAAATTTGTTCCAATGATGATAGCTTATAGAGATTATAAACATTTAGATTATAATTTATTTATGTCGGACTTAAATAATTTGCCTCTCTTTCATATTGTTGAGATAGATAATATTGACGACATAGTAGCGTTTTTAAATGAAAATCTAACTATGTTATATAATAAGCATATTCCATTGAAAACTTGTATAACTCGTAAAACTTATGCTCCGTGGCTAACTGATAATTTAAAATTGCTAATGTCAATTAGAGACAGAAAATTAAAGGCGTTCAAATCTACAAAAAAACCTTTGCAGTGGCAGGACTATAAAATATGGCGCAATTACACAAATACTGCTGTGAAATGTGAAAAACGGGCTTACCTTAATTTTAAATTACGTAATTCTAACTTAAAAAATACTTGGAAAGAGCTAAAACTTATGAATATTATTAATAAAAATACAACTGTTATTCCCGATATGATAGCTGATCCTGACGACATTGTTAATTTCTTTTCTACTTCGGTTCAACAGACTGGAAGTAATAACATAGACACAATAATTAATTTCTATAACTCTCACACTAAGAATAATATTCGAAATAATTTTTCTTTTTCTGCTATAAACGAGGATGTAATTGCTAAAGTAATTAATAACATTTCTTCTAAGGCAGTTGGGGCTGATGGCTTTAATATTACTTTTATAAAATTGTGTTTCCCATACATACTTCCCCTAATTACGCATTTAGTAAATTATTGTCTAGAATATAGTGTTTTTCCGTCCTGCTGGAAAGAATCATTAATTGGACCATTGCTAAAGTTACTAATCCAACTGAATTTAAAGATTTGAGCCCTATTGCTGCATTGCCTGTATTATCTAAAGTTTTGGAGAGAGTAATGGATAATCAAATTCGAAATCAACTTAACAATAAAGAAATACTTCCAGTGTTCCAGTCGGGATTTAGGAAAAATCACAGTTGCTTAACTGCTCTTCACATAACTGATGAGATTATAAGTCAGGTTGATAAAGGCATGTTAACAGCGCTTACACTTTTGGATTTTAGCAAAGCGTTTGATACGCTTCATCATGATATATTACTCTCAGTTTTACATTTTGTAGGTTTGAGTACAAATGCGGTTTCATTATTAGAGAATTATTTAACTAATTTTCTGTGAAAGTATGGCTCGGGATAATTTGCAATAAAGTATATGGACCTTTCTTCTTCTTGCCACCCCATTTAAATTCCCAGCCATTTCTAAACTTTCTAGAAAACCATTTATTTGAATTATTAGAGGATTAAATATACGACAAAATACTGGATACAATTGGATGGTGCTCCTTGAGGAGAATAATACAAGAATGGCTTAATGAAAATTATATGGGGTGATGGATAGGCAGAAGACCAAATGTCAATGTCAACCATAATGGTGGAGAGGGTCCAGTGTCTTGGCCAGTCAGATCGCTAGATCTAACTCCCCTGAATTTCTATGTTTGGGGTTACCTACCTGAAAAGTTAAGTATTCTTCAATAGATACTAAACTACAACTACTGTAGCGAATAGAACGCAGGTGTAATGAATTAAAAGAAAACCACCACGTTATTAGCTTCAATTAGTTCCCTTAATGGAAGATGTCAGAAATGTATGGATGTGGGTGGTTCGCATTTTGAACAATTGCTGTAAATACGTAACGTTAATTTTGTTTCTTGTTTAGTTGTTGTTGCTTGGTAAATATATTTTTATTATTATTTTGATAAATTGTTCTTATTTGTAAAGATTAAGCCTCCAGGGGAAACTAAAACACATCAGGAACACTACCTCACAGGTGATATGGAAAGAATTTTGTTGATGTGCTTACAAATTGCACTTACTTTTAAGCATAAACATAAATATGCTTGTAATATTATGGCTTGAAGTCCCCACAAGGGGATTGTCTTGGTATGAATAACTTGAAAATGGTGAATCTTAGGGAAAAAATTCAAGTTACCTTTTTTACGTATTTAGTGCATTAGAATATAAATCCGTTACAATAACTTGTAAAAAAATACAATGGCGTAGGTTTTTTTATAAACTGTCCAGTTGTACACCACTGGTTGAACCTTTTGGGATCATATTTTAGGGAATACAAGGTCTACTATCATACATTATCTGTACCAAATTTTATTGTGATTGGTTAATAGATTCCGGAGATACAAATATAAAATTAATTTTTTTCAACAACTTCAACACCCTGTATCTCTAAAACGAGGCCGTTCCAAACCATTGTTTATAAGGCAAACTCCTATTATTGTAAAGAGATCTATTTATCCTCGAAGTTTCCTGCATAAAATTCGGACCACCCTGTATTTAACAACAACTTAAAGTATAGTCGGGTATGCAGTAAAATAAAGCCAACTTGAATGTGTACTCTTTTTTATTACTCGAGCTTTCGGAACAAATTATTCCTCGGCAACTACAATTGTAGTTCAATGCCACCGCATGGCCGATCAGAGTTTTAAGGTTATTAGATAGTATTAGAATATGTTTGTGGAGTAATATTTCAAAATTTTAAACAATTTTATTATAAATGTTTGAACAAAAGTTTCAATCAACGTTTTTAACAATATAATTTTACGTATTCAACGATTCTGACTAGTATTTTAAAAGGACTCTGTTCTGAACTTGGAAAATTTTACGGTTCAAATCTCAATTTTTTTTCTCCTGAGCAAGGAATAATTTGTTCCGAAAGCTCGAGTAATAAAAACATTCAAGTTGGCTTTGACTACATATCCGACTATGTGAGTAATTAATAATGGTACACAGCTTACTGGGAGATTGTTAACGTCAAAATATAGTGATTGGTCCAAACATGCTTTTTGAGATTCGGCGGGAATTAAATTAAAAAAGTATTTTTTTCCAAAGTAGTAGGCATTGACATAATAAATTGACAGCATGTTATAATCGAGAAGTAAGAGAATATCTTAATAGAAATTTCTCGAATCATTGGATTGGACGCGGTAGCGAAGTATGTACCTTGGCCTGCATGTAGCCCTGATTTAAATCCGCTGGTTTTGGAAATGTGTAATTTACAAACATTATTAATAGTCAAGAATAACTGTGGTCAAATATTCAAGAATCAGTTCATATTATCAAACAACAGGAATTTATTTAACATCAGACAAAATTTAAATAAGTGCATCGAAGTTGCTGGTGGTTGATTTGATAATCTTATATGATTAATAATTTGTTAAGATATGCATAATCAAATTTTCAGTTGCTGTAATGTTTGTCTTAATTCTTAATTAAGGCTTGGTATCTTATGACCTGCTAATATTCTAATTTAATTCACGCCGATTCTCAAAATCAAAAACTTAAAAGGTCTGTATCTCGAAAACGGTTGAGTTTATCGATTTCTAACAAGTTTACCTTTTTATATAAAATTAAACATAATTCAAAACTTTCTAGTTAAAAAAATTTAAATTGTAAAATACAAAAAGTTAAGACATATGTTTACATTAATAGGACAGTATAATTAGCGCCCCCTAGACGTGACCCCGACACTGTTTGCATATTCGTATTTGCCACCTCAACAAACCTTAAACTATAAATTTTCAAAACAATCGGTCCATACATATTTAAAATATAGCCAAAAATCGAAAATATTTTTACAGCTTTAACACCCTGTAGAACGAAAATGAGCAACAATTGACTAAGTCAAAATTTATTACATTTCTAAATGGTTCTGTAAACTCTAAAGGATACTACAACAAAAAGGTCGAAATTCGGTAGCATTAACCATTTTCGAGAAAAATGAAGTTGCATTTTTTTGCTTACATAAAGCGACACAAATTTCTTACGTATCACATGAAACAGTTAAATTGTAAAACATTTTATTAACAAAAAAAAATAAATAAAATTTATTTTAAGTTTCAGTTTGTTGTAAACTAACATTTAAAAAGTAAATCAAAATAAACAGATTATGGTAATTAATTATCTATTATTAACTAATTTTAGAATTTGTAAACTAATACACTACCATTACTAAAATAAACAATTGTTGAATGGGCTGAATTGTTGATGGACATGAATGCTTAAAAAAAATGATAAAAACAGAAAAATATTAGAAAACAGACTCGGAGACATATAGAACAAAACAGCTGCACAATTAAAGAAATGTGCAAACTCGAAATACTACAGTAGATACTGAAATTGTCCCCCATTTCCTTCTATGCAACTTAATTTTTCTCGAAAATGGTACATGCTACCCAATTTCGACAAGTATACCTTTTTTTGTAGTATGCTTTAGAGTTTACAGAACCGTTTAAAAATGTAGTAAATTTTGACTTTTAATATATATTTCTTTCGATTGTACCCCAACCTGTATCGGCGACACTGCTTTTCAGAAAGAAACCGTTTGCACATTATTCTTAACGCACATTTGATATTTACGCGTGTACAAATTTTGACATTTTTATCTGAAGCCGATTTAAAGATAACTAAGGAAAACCATTTGGCAAGTAACAACTTCAACACACTGCATCTCGAAAACAGAGCGTCTAAGGAAAAAACTTTACATGAACTACCCCTATTATTTTTCCATAAGGAATTTGCACGCAAGTTTTTTCGAAACATGAACGGGACACCCTGTATATACAGGGTGGGCCATTAGTGTGAGAAAGTACATTAACTCCCTTGTTACTTATAATTCAGAAAAAAAGTTTATATAAAAGTTGTACAAAATCAAGAAACTACAAAATTAATTCCAAACATACAGGGCGATGAGTAAAAACGGGACACGCCAAATATTACATTTTTTAAATGGAACA
>NW_019417889.1:0-24062 GCF_000390285.2 Anoplophora glabripennis
GCCGGCTCGTCTGTGTAAACCCCGGGGGTAGTGTCATGTTTATGTGTGGTATGGTTGGGTAGGGTAGTGCGGCTATGCAGCCTGGGACACTACAACACTACACCTCACTCCTGGCATTTTTACGTGGTAAATTAATGGTTTATATTAAACACTACACCATCAACTATTATCAATAACTAACTAATTACTGCAAAATACCCAAACAATTATGAAAGATTTACTTAAATAATTGGAAAAATGCAAAATTACTAATGATAACTTCATTAGTGAGAATCACAAACATGAATCCTAGAGGTTAGAAATCTTGTGACGCAGTTTGAAATAAGCAACGCCTATAATTTCTGTCTATTACTCGACCGTCTTTTTTACGGACCGTGCGCAATGGCAGCATTGGCAGTTGGCACTAATGGCAACGGCAGCGCATCTAGTTGTTTATGGGTTATAGTTAGCTATAGAGATGGGCAAAACATGACGATCCGGCTCGCCGCACTGACACGAGAGACCGGAGTGACCCATTTCCTTCGTTCTTTCATAGAGTCACTCCACACGTCGGCCGTTCCATGGCTAGTACCATAGCATAGGTTGTGTGAATACGCCTATCTATATATTTTTTTTATTAATGTGACCGAATTGTGGAAATAAGGTCTGTTTATTTATATTTTCAATTAAAATTAGGTCAACTTTATTATTTTTGTCACTTTTCATTTTGACTAGGAACTGTCGCAAGAATGTAAATAAGCAGACCTTATTTCCTCTATTCGGTCACATAAATAAAAAAAATATATGTATAGGCGTATTCACACGACCCATGGCATGGCACGCGTACCATGGGACAGCTGTCGTGTGTAATGACTACGAGGAACCGGATCAGCAAAATGAGCCGGATTTGTTAGATACAATTTAAACGTCTATACGGGGTGATTCAGGCATAATGTCATTAATTTTAACGGCGTATTCGGAAAAACTCGTATTCAACATGGTGAAAACGTTAATAATGTTAAAAATACAAAATTGTAATAACGTAACATTAGAAAACAATTATTATCCTTATACATTTGTTTTTATTAACAAATAAATACTTGGAAATATTTAAAATGTAAAAAAGTATCTTATTGATTCACGTGTCTAGATAAAAACATGTTTATTCGTTGTAGTTCACTACGGATTAAAAACGCATTAAAAGCTAGGTTATTTACCGAATATTGTGGTAGGTCAAGATTCACTGTCTATAAACCTTTGTGGGTAATTGGTCAAGAGCAGTTCGAAAAGGGGTTTAAATAATTATTTGAAAGTGTTATTTTCAGCATAAATATGCATTTTAAAATGTTTTCATATTCTACTTATTTTTTCTCGTCTTTCCTTGTAATTAATGACATTATGACTGAATCACCCTTTAACTCTCAATGTGTAAATACCACAGCAGCACTCAACAGTATAAAAAAAAAATAATGCACATCTATTTTGCTTTAGCTCTTTTACTCCTAATATTGTTGCAAAAAAAACTATTAATTATACAAGTTGTTACAAATTCGCTTCCCACTACATTTATTTATTTCGAAAATTAATCTTGTTAGCCTTGATTTTTTAGAGGCATAATGTTGGTCCCCTGATTACGCAACTTGCCCCCATTTAAGCTAGATTGTATCTGTTATCGTCTCCAAGATCCCTAGTGAGAAGCAAATTCGTAACACCCTGTATATTCTACAAAGTAAATTGTATCATTATTTGAAACACATATTGATGTACACGATTCGGATTCACTCTGAATATTGATAATAAAATAGAATATATTTTTAGACATGGACAAATCAGGCCGATATTACAATGTATATATACAGGGTGTCTCATGGTGACGGCCCATTAGAATTATTTCAGAGACTACTTCGATTTGAATTTTGGAAATTTGGTATTCCGGGTTTTTGGGCATGCCCTTCTCAACTGAAATAATGGTGTCCACGTATCACTTCCGCTTATACCGGAAGTCGCCATCAACTTGCTTATTTTAAATGGAACACCCTATATATTATTGCAATTTTGGATTCTACGTGTTATTTTAGGTGGACTTTTATGAAGTTTCCCTATTCCTGAAATTAACCGTTTTCGAGATATTTATTTTTTTCCAAAAAAATGGAGAGAAACAGTAACTAGCTTCAGATCATGTGTATTTTAAAGCAAGAAAGATAAAGCAACAATATTTATAGGAGGGATAGCTACACCCCTAAGCATCCCATCCATACTTTCAAAGAGGCTTAATTGCATACAGGGTGCTAGAAATTTAATGCCGAGTTTAGTTAATTTCAAACCTTCATAAGTCGTTTTTTTTAAATGAAACACTCTGTATGTTTTTCTATATTGTGATACACAATTTTATCCTCTTTCGAACGGTATCAGGGTTCCCTATACTTATCTCTTCTAGTTTTTAAGTTATCTACTATTTTTTGTGTAATCACCTAAAATCATGTAATTTCTTGCGAGGCTAGCTGTGTAATTTTTAGCAAAACTTCAAATCAAACAACTGTTAAACTGTCACCAGTTATTTATTAGTCTCGCAAGAAATTACATGATTTTAGGTGATTACACAAAAAATAGTAGATAACTTAAAAACTAGAAGAGATAGGTATAGGGAACCCGGATACAGTTCGAAAGAGAATAAAGTTGTGTATCAGAATATAGAAAAACATACCATTTAAAATAAGCAAGTTGATGGCGACTTCTGGTATAACCGGAAGTGGTACGTGGATGCCATTATTTTAGTTGAGAAGGGCATGCCCGAAAACCTGAATTTTCAAAATTCAAATCGAAGTAGTCTCTGAAATAATTCTAATGGGCCATCACCGTGAGACACCCTGTATTAATAAACGTGGTTACAGAAGCGCACGAAAACTTGTTGATGTTTACATTTTGCTTCAATTCAAATATTTATTAGTCAGTCTCTAAAATGCCCTAATTTCTGTCTGTACTTCATTTGTGCATGAATTGATGCTTCCTCAAAAACTTCTTTGCACTAGTGAAGGCTTTCTATACTTCAACACGTGATATTTTATACCACTCCTGTATTTGGACTCACAATCGCAGTCATTACACTAGTACCTTTAGAACTTGTGCAGCATATTCGTTTCAGTTGATGCCGCTGCAGATGATGCTTGTATTTACTTTCAAAGGGGCAGTTGTTACACTTGTATGTCTGGACCTGAGAAGGATTTTTATGCTTTAGTTGGTGCTGTATGAAATTACCGTTGTATTTAGTTTCGTAATCGCAGTCGCTACACCTGTACATTTGAACCTGCAATGTATCTCTATGTTTCAGTTGATGCGTTTTTAAACAACTCTTGAATTTCGTTTCATAATCGCAATTGTGACACCTGTACATTTGAACCTGTGAAGGATCTTTATGCTTCAGTTGGTGCTGTTTGATATAACTCTTATATTTGGTTTCGTAATCGCAGTTTCTACACCTGTACATTTGAACCTGCAATGTATCTCTATGTTTCAGTTGATGCGTTTTTAAATAACTCTTGAATTTCGTTTCATAATCGCAATTGTGACACCTGTACATTTGAACCTGTGAAGGATCTTTATGCTTCAGTTGGTGCTGTTTGATATAACTCTTATATTTGGTTTCGTAATCGCAGTTTCTACACCTGTACATTTGAACCTGCAATGTATCTCTATGTTTCAGTTGATGCGTTTTTAAATAACTCTTGAATTTCGTTTCATAATAGCAATTGTGACACCTGTACATTTGAACCAGTGAAGGATCTTTATGTTTCAGTTGATGCTGTTTGAAATTACTGTTGTATTTAGTTTCATAATCGCAATTGTTACACCTGTACATCAGAACCTGCGAAGGATCTTTGTGTTTCAGTTGATGCTGTTTGAAACTACAGTTGTATTTAGTTTCGAAATCGCAGTCGTTACACTTGTACATTTGAACCTGCGGAGGATCTCTATGTTTCAATTGGTGCTTTTTGACAACACTCTTGTATTTAGTTTCATAATCGCAATCGTGACACCTGTACATTTGAATCCGTGAAGGATCTTTATGTTTCAGTTTATGCTGTTTGAAATTACCGTTGTATTTAGTTTCGAAATCGCAATTGTTACACCTGTACATCTGAACATGTGAAGGATCTTTATGTTTCAGTTGATGCTGTTTGAAATGACTGTTGAACCTTGCTTCATAATCGCAATCGTTACATATTGATGCTTTTCGAGATAGCTCCTGTATTTTGTTTCGAAATCGCAGTCATTACATCTGTACATCTGAACCTGGGAAGGATCTTTATGTTTCAGTAGTTGATGCCTTTTGATATATTCTTTGTATTTAGTTTCGAAATCGCAGTCGTTACATCTGTACATTTGAATCTGCAAAGAACCTTTATGTTTCAATGGGTGCTTCAGAAGTAATTTCTTATTTTCAGTTTCGTACTCACACGATTCACATTCATATGCTTCCAAATCCTTCTCATGTCTCGCACAGTGTGCCGTAAAACGGATCTCACTTCCAGTTTTGTACAAACATTTTTCACATTTGTACAATAATTTACGCTCCTGTCTGGTTTTCACTTCTGATCCATCCTCATGTTTAAATCCATCCTCTTCTTTATTTTTACAGTCACTCTCCTCGAATGGTACAATATCGGAGGTCTGAAGTGGCGTGTCGCTGAAAAAATTGCATATACAGAGTAGTTTTCAAAATCAGGTATTAATTTTAAGAGGTTATGACCATAATTGAATCAACCATAGTACTGATAGCACAATTTTAATTTTAATGATGAATCGATTCAGATCTTTGACAATGTATTTAATTATCAGAGAAGGCATTGGCGAGATGCTACGTATAAAGTCGCACAATAAATCCATAAACAAAGTCAGATACAGATAATTGAAATCCCATCTACAATAGCATTATTTATAAATTTATTAAATTTTAATCAAATAATAACACCCAGTATATCACCTTTTTGTTTGTCAACGTTATTTAGTTTTGGTTTTTTACCTTATCACAAATTTTAAAACACTAGTCACAGAAATTAAAGGATAAAAAGAAAATCCTAAATTTTTAGGTGATTTTCAAAAGGCTGTAACATGGCGAAAAATGTTCGTAACGCAATAAAAATAAGCAAATTGGAGCTTGAAAGTTCTAGTTTCAGGATCTGAAAGACAAAAATTTTTATCCTTTATCACCTTTTAGAAATCAAAAGAAATCCGGGATTTTTTTTTTTATAATTTTTGTCTCACTTTCAACAGGTCCATGCGTCTTAATATTTTTTTTTGGCAGTTCCACATGTCATCTCTTTTAGTTTAATTCGTCCTCTTTGATTTGAGCTGTTCGAGACCTTTATATGTACAATCAAATCAAAAATAACTGTCTTGGCTTTGATAATTAATTATTTGGGAAGTAATGGCGATACAAAAAATCTAAGCAGTTTTGAAAATTTCTACTATCCTCCGCAAGACGTTCTTATCGTTTTTTGATAAATTTATATTTTTCGATGCAAGAAACATGATTCCAAAATTGCGTATTTGAGGATGTTTGTTAAACCTGAGATTGATACGGAAAATAAAATAACAGAATTAAATCAGAAGTGCACTTATTTAGAAAATGCAGTCCAGGATTTACAAGTTCTTAATAATAAGTTATGCAATAGTGGACTTTCTCGATCAACAAGCAAGAAATTCTGGGATTTGTATAATATATGGAACTCCTATTAATAAGTCAGGAAGTCAAAAAGAAGATCTGTTGAATACAGTAACTGGAAAAGTTAACAAATTCCCAGACGTACACTATACTGCAGTTTGTGTTCAAAAAATCTGTAGAACTGGGGAAAATATAACTAATAGGAATGCAACACCAATATATGTGAAATTTTCCTCTGATTATTACAGCGCAGCTATCTTAAGGAACATAAAAGTTCTGAGAAACTCGAAAATTTTTGTCTCTGGTGACCTCACCAAAACTAGATTTGAGCTTTTAATTTCTGCTAAAGAAAAAGTTGGAAAAAATAATGTGTGGAGTCTTCAAGGTAAAATCTACGTGAAGAGGAATGACAATATTCGTGTTATTTATACCAGACAAGACTTAGATAATCTGTTGGAATAATGGTGGGCCGCTCAATAGCGTCATTCGTTTGATCATTTTGTTTTCTCGCAACCTTTTCTTTGCATTTGTTTTTTAGTTAAGTAAGTATATTCTTAATATTATATAACTATCACTCTTTTATTTTATTATATACATTTTTGTACCAGTTGTACCCATATAGGTACATATATTTATTTTCTTGGGAATAGGGTTCTAGTCTGATTGGCCATTAAAAAATGGAGCAAGAAAACACCAGAGTACTTTTTGCTCTTAACGTGTCGTTCCCGATCGGGAACTTTATCAGAAGGATTTGAATTTTCAGAACCTAAAAATATACAAATACATAATATTAAAAAAAAATTTTAAACTTGCAATTACATTACTATTAAAAATTAATTATGTTTGTACGTACCTAAACAATCATTCCTATAAATTTTTAAAAAATTTAGTCCTTAAAAATATAGTGGAGAATTTATTATATTGTTTATCTTTTTTTCCCTTCTTTAAAGTTAACTTCAAATTTGCATTTTAATTGGAACTTTGTTATAAATAATATTAATTTTGAATTATTCAATGCTGATGTGTGGATACGATGATATTGAAATAAGAAACGAAGCGGGATAATTTGAGCAAGTTGTACGACTGGTGGCAAATATTTGTAAAAATGAAAAATCATAGACATCTAGGAGATTTATTGGAGACCAAATTTTATGTTTTCTGTACTATTTTATTTCTTTATCCCCATTCCTAAAAATCAGTTTATGTAATTCTTTAATATTTTCAAAGCTCTCATACTCTCTTTATGTTTACATCATAAAAATGCACTGTATACTTAGGTAAAAAAATGTACGAGGCTTCATAAAGCCACTTCGATGTTTAATCTTCGTTATTCGCGTTTATTAGAAATTCCTCGCCACACCACTGCCCTGAACACTAGAAGTTTTATCTATCGCGCCTGTAAAGAATATAATGCTTTGCCCGTTTGTTTTAAGTCATATTTATTTTGAACTTTTTCATTGTGAAAAATCGATTAAAAGATAAATATTGTATTTTTAAATCATTTTCTTTAATTGCAATTGTTTCTTTGCAAAAACTATTTTTCTTCATCAAAAATTGTCATGAATAAAAAAAGAAAAAAGTTGAAATTTAAATTCTTTTTTGGAAAAAAAAAACGTTTATTTCCTTCCTCAAATCTCGGATACCTACTTACCGAGTTCTATAGCTCACAAATCGTTTTCATGAGCTTTAATACTGATAAAAATAAGATTTTTTTAAAATTAACCCAAAGATCTTTTCTGTATATTAAAGAAAATAATAATAAATATTTTTTGACGATTTGACAAGCATTTTTTCAAAAGATATTTTTATTATTTGAATTAGATCAATATCTTCTCCCAAAATTCTTTCAAAATTAATTTTGGGTAAGAATGACTGAAGGTCAAATTGACTTTCTTCTTGCAATCTGCTTACATAACCACTAACTATTTTGTAACTCAGTAAAAGATCTATCCCTTTCGTTCAATAAAATTTCAATTTTTGTCCAGTTAAAAAATTGATTGAATTAATGGAATTTATTGTAGTATTCTTTGTACCCATATCTGACTCGAAGCCATTCTGATTGTTTTATAACGATCTTACATATTTTCCCAATAATTTGTTAACCTAAGCTTAACGTTTATATAAAAATTTTTACAATATCATTCATAACCGACATAATCTCATAATGTTAAGTACAATTAGTTTATTACCGGATAGTATGTACATGTGATCATATAAATCACAGTGTCACAACCGCAGGTCGCCATTTTTTAAATTAATGTTACAATAGTCTTCTCTTACCTTCTTTCCTCATCTTCCGATTTTATGTCGACAGATTCAGCTTTGATCGACATTTCCATCTCGTTAATATCGAATTCCTTGTCCAGGTTTTCACTCTTAACGAACGAATCGAGTGGAGACGTATCTATTTGACTTCTTCTGGCCGAACTATCAAAAATCCTTATAATTTTTTCTTCTACCTCTGAGCAATCTTTTATGAAACTGTTGTGAATACACAGAGAATCAAAGCATGGCTTACAAACAACGGGATCTTTGATGATATTTATATTCTACAAAGCAGTTTAGTTAAATTATAAAATATGCAAGTAATTAATATCGTTCCTACCATTTCAGGTGTCAATTTGTCAATAGCTTCAAGTTCCTCTTCACGTATGCACCTAAACTCACTTTCTACTGGGTGCATGCACAATCGACATATTTTCTGACTGCAAACTAACTCACTTTTCTTTTCCTGCCTGTACACTTCTCCTAAGTCGAGCTGTAGCATTTTTTCGCTATCCACATAAGGAATAATTGTGTTATCGGTATTCAAACATGTCGACTTAAATTCTAATGCTGTATTTAACTTTCTTCTGCAAACGTTACATATAACCTCTTTGCTCTCAGCATCAAATTTCTGAAAAATATGCAACTTCAGACAGCAATCTAATTATATTTCACTAACTTACCAATTTCAGCAAAAGAACGTCTAGAATGTCTCTAATAATGTTGTTTATCACTTCAAAACTTTCATCGGTTATATTTTTAAGGCAAAGCCTACACGACGTTTTCATAACATCAGTCATTGTTCTACAACAATCTTCTTTTAAATATAAACAGAAAATAGAACGCAGAGACAAAAATACAAAGCCACTCGTCAGTAGTCACTTCTTTCTAACCTTCTTGCTTCTTATATGACAGCATTGGCAGTTGGCACTATTGACATTGACAAGGCATCTAGTTGTGGGTTGCGGTTAGGAATAGAGATGGGCGAAACATGACGATCTGGCTCTCCATACTGACACGAGAGACCGAAGTGACCCAGCTCCTTCGTTCCTTTCAGTTTTTCTCAGTCATTCCACACGACGACAGATGTTCTATGGCCGGCATGGCTCATACCAACATACATACATATACAAAGCATTTTGAAAAGGAATTGAAGCCAAAAAGTGGGGGTGTTGCACTTTGTGTATTATACGCACGCGCTGTGATTCATTTTCCCATTGGTCGGTTAACGTCATTGTCATTTTCGAAAGTAGGTTATGTTCACTATTATGAACAGAAAGACAACAAAAAAAAAAAGGAAAGGAAACGAGGCAGACCCATAAAAAACATAGGATCAAGGACCAAGTAGTGGCAGAAGACTTAAAGAAAAGAGGAACAAACTGGCATGAAGTGATGAATCTAGCAAATAATGTTTTATTGATCGAGGATTTTTATTAATTAAGGGTAATGTATTGATGAAATTGGCTAAAGCAAATTTTTACGTGTCCAATCAGTAGCTAGAAATTCCACATTTTGCTAATGTACGAGACTTCGTGTTTCATGGTGAACTCTTACTGTTATATGTTAAAAGGAGACGAGTAGTTTCCCTTTATATATTTTTTGTAAATGTCACAAGAAATTATTTTTATAACCTGTGAAGTTACAAAACCCGCTATATATGATACCACATATTCTACATACAGCGAAAGATCAAACATGGTTTTTACGTGATCATGTTCAAATAAAGAAACGACACTTAATGTACCTACTTGTGTTTGGATCACAAACTGGATCAGCTATTTTATTTGAAAAATAATACCTAGGGACAATTTATATCTAAAACCGGCACTGCTTCAATGATGTTCTAAGATCTTGACTAGGTTTGCATTGTATATTTAATAAAATAAGACTTGATGTTTAGCATATATTAGAAAATCAAATTGAATCTGGTACAGTGAATCACGAAACACTTAGGTTAATATGATTAATATGATTTATTTTTATTATTATTTATTTATGTGTTAGTTAAGGTAGATAACTTGTTATTATTTTTTATATATATTTGTACATAATGTATATTTTTATATGAATTTTTGTGAAGATGTATCGATTTTAAATTTCAAAAAATGTTTACTATTTTATATAAATAACACACTTGTACTCTCTTTTGGATTCCGTTTTATTGTACCCATTTTATTTTACATTCACTATCTAACATTCTCATAAATTACAATTAACAAGTTGTATAATTAGATATACAAAATAATAATTGGTAAATTTGCTATGTTAATAAGTACATCAGTTATTAAATTTCATTTGAAATAATCCGCTAAATTTTCGGGCTTGTGCAAAATTGACAAAGTGCAACACGTACACTTTTTATCCCCTCTTTTTGGGAACACGGTCATTCAATGTAAAAGATATGCAGTGCTCGGTATATGTATAGAAGTATGTGCTCGTACCATAGCACAGGTCGTGTGAATACGCATATCTATATTTTTTTATTAATGTGACCGGATAGTGAAAATAAGGTGTTTATTTATATTTTCAATTATAATTAGGTCAACTTTATTATTTTTGTCACTCTCCATTTTGTTTTATAAACCGTTATTTTATATCAAATGCGTGAAAATTTTCAATAAACGCACGAAATCAATTTTAAAAATCTTGTTAATCACTGGGAACTGGCGCAAGAATGTAAATAAGCAGACCTTATTTCCACTATTCAGTCACATGAATAAAAAAATATATAGATAGGCGTATGGGTATGTATGCCCATGAGCCGGATTTCTTAGTTACAATTTAAACTTTTATACATCTATTTCGTGCAGAGATATAGACAGATATATCTCTGATTTCGTGGGTCCGTTAAATGAATATTATTCAGCGAGATATACAGTACGTCCACTCGATTGGTACACGAGTCGCAGTGTAGTAAGAAGGGAAGGAATAGTTACGACAAATTCGGCTCCCTAGGAGGAATCGTATCAGCAAAATGAGCCGGATTTCTTAGTTAAAATTTCAACGTCTATACAGGGTGATTCAGGCATAATGTCATTAATTTTAACCACGTATTCGGAAAAACTCGTATTCAACATAGTGAAAATGTTAACAATATTAAAAATACTAAATTGTAATAACGTAACATTCGAAAACAATTATTATCCTTTGTTTTTATTAACAAATAAATACTTGGTAATATTCAAAATGTAAAAAAGTCTCTTATTCATTCACGCATCTGTATAAAAAGATCTTATTTATTCGTTGTAGTTCATTACGGATTAAAAACGCATTAAAAGCTAGATTAATGACCGAATAAGACAAGATTTACTCTCGATAAACCTTTGTGGGTCAGCGGTCAGGAGTCATTCCAAATGGGATTTAAATAATTATTTGAAAGTATTTTCTTCAGTATAAATAAGCATTTTTTAACTGTGTTCTCATATTCTACTTATTTTTTCCCATCCTTAGAATTAATGACATTATGACCGAATCGCCCTGTATGAGTTTAACGCTCGACATGTAAATACCACAGAAAAAAAAAATAATGCACATATATTTTGCTTTAGTTCTTTTATTCATAATATTGTTGCAAAAAAAAAACTATTAATTATACAGGATGTTATAAATTCGCTTCCCACTACAGGGATCTCGGATACAGTAACAGATACAAACCAGCTTAAATGGGGCAAAGTTACGTAATCAGGGGACCAATAATATGCCTTTAAAAAATCGAGGCTAACATGATAGTTTTCGCAATATTTGAATAAAACCGAAATTTGGAATTATGATTTTGTTCCATTTCAGCCCCGTTTGAGGTGATATTGAAAAAGGAAGGAAACATTCTCGAGGCAACTTTTGCCATCTATCGAATGGTATAATTAATTTTTATATGTAACGTTTTGTCTTTCAAGGACCATCGTCCATTTCATTCTTTAATTGAAGGAAATAATAATAATAATAATAATCTTTAATTCGTAAAAACATTAACATTTACAATGACAATGTAAGAGCGAAATGGTGTCACAACAGTTTCCCTAAGTTAATTTAAACAGTGTTCCAAATATTCATTTACATTGTAGGGCTCAATATTTAACAAAATTTGTTTAATATGTTTTTTGAATAAATTTACACTCTGTATCTGTTTAAGTGACGCTGGTAAACAATTGAATAATTTAATACACATGTAATGTGCATTCTTTTCTGTTAGAGTTACTCTGCGATATGGGTACATTAGATTTAAATTTCTTGTATTATACTGAGATGATGAGTCTGTCATAAAATTATTCCAGTTTTTCCTTACATACGTTAAGCATTCAAAAATATACAGAGCCGATATAGTCATTATTTTGCTATTCCTAAATACCTATCTACAAGATTGGATGTAAGACATATTATTGACAATTCTTATAATTCTTTTTTGAATGACAAAAATTTTCTGTATGTCAGCGCTATTACCCCAAAACATAATTCCATATTTACAAATAGATTCGAAACTACCAAAGTAAGTGATTTTTGTAGATGTACTATTTACATATTTACTAATTACCCTGATTCCATATATTACTTTACTTAATTTAACAGCGAGTTCATCTATATGTTTTTTCCAATTTAAGTGTTCACCTAGATGCAATCCTAGAAATTTTGTACTACTTGCCAATTCTGCCATCTGACTGTCCAGTATGATATTGTTAGGTCTGTTTATTCGCCAGTAACTTGATGAAAAAAGTACTAGTTGAGTTTTATCATTATTCACGATGAGACCATTCTTTGAAAGCCAGCCCTTTGTTAATTGTAAAAGTACCTCACTTTGTGTTATGATTTCTGGCATGGCGTCTGCCCCTACCAGTAAATTTGTGTCGTCCACATAATTAATAATTTTCTGATTTGAATTTGTGGGTACTTTTGCTATATCATTTAGATATATAATAAACAATAGTGGACCTATGATACTCCCCTGCGGGATTCCTATATTGATCTTCAATTTTTCAGAGCTAAACACGCCACCGTTATGATTTATGCATACTTTTTGCTCTCGGTTTGATAAATAGGAGACTATCCATTTCAGAGCCGGACCTCTAATGCCGTATCTTTCCAATTTTACTATGAGAAGGTCATGATTTAAACAATCATAGGCTTTAGGTAAGTCTAAAAACACACCCGAAGCTCGACATTTACTCTCGAAAAAATTAATGTCATTTGTAAAATTATAGATAGCTGTATTTATAGATTTACCCTGTCTATAGCCATGCTATGACTGAATAAATTGCAATTATTCATAAAACTTGTGAGCCTACGGACCATTGCTAGTTCAAAAATTTTTGGAAATGCAGGAAGCAAACTGATGGGTCTATAATTCTCCATTAATTCCGGATCACCTTTATTTTTAAAAATTGGTTTAATGATCGACAACTTTAATTGATGAGGCACTATCCCAAATTTGAATGTGTTATTTATTATGTAGGACAAAATTTCCTTCACTGCGCCAAGGCTTTTTTTCATTATATTTGCTGGAATATTATCTTCCCCGCTACTAAATTTGTTTTTTATTTTTGTGGCTAATTCCACAATATCCGATCCCATGACCGGTGTTAGGAACATAGACTTATTATTAATATCAATAATCGGTTTAAANATCTGATTGTCCAGTATGATATTGTTAGGTCTGTTTATTTGCCAGTAACTTGATGAAAAAAGTACTAGTTGAGTTTTATCATTATTCATGATGAGACCATTCTTTGAAAGCCAGTCCTTTGTTAATTGTAAAAGTACCTCACTTTGTGTTATGATTTCTGGCATGGTGTCTGCCCCTACCAGTAAATTTGTGTCGTCCACATAATTAATAATTTTCTGATTTGAATTTGTGGGTACTTTTGCTATAGCATTTAGATATATAATAAACAATAGCGGACCCATGATACTCCCCTGCGGGATTCCTATATTGATCTTCATTTTTTCGGAGCTAAACACGCCGCTGTTATGATTTATGCATACTTTTTGCTCTCGGTTTGATAAATAGGAGACTATCCATTTCAGAGCCGGACATCTAATGCCGTATCTTTCCAATTTTACTATGAGAAGGTCATGATTTAAACAATCATAGGCTTTAGCTAAGTCTAAAAACACAGCCAAAGCTAGACATTTACTCTCGAAAAAATTAATGATGTCATTTGTAAAATTATAGACAGCTGTATTTATAGATTTACCCTGTCTATAGCCATGCTGACTATGACTGAATAAATTGCAATTATTCATAAAACTTGTGAGCCTACGAACCATTGCTAGTTCAAAAACTTTTGAAAATGCAGGAAGCGCAAACTGATGGGTCTATAATAATTCTCCATTAATTCCGGATCAGATCGACAACTTTAATTGATGAGGCACTATCCCAAATTTGAATGTGTTATTTATTATGTAGGACAAAATTTCCTTCACTGCGCCAAGGCTTTTTTTCATTATATCTGCTGGAATATTATCTTCCCCGCTACTAAATTTGTTTTTTATTTTTGTGGCTAATTCCACAATCTTCGATCCCATGACCGGTGTTAGGAACATAGACTTATTATTAATATCAATAATCGGTTTAAAATCTTTACTTTGATGGTTTGACAATAAATTAGGGATTAAGTCCAATAAAAAATGATAATAATAATAATCAATAATAATAATAATAATAATATTTATTTCAGAGAAGGTAAAGCTACACTGTAACAGACCATTGTATCTACACCAAAAATGAAATATTGTCAGTATTGTAAACTAAAGAATACCTAAAAACAAATAATCATTTAAACTATATGGTTCTAATTCTACTAACATTTTTTTAATCACCTTAAATTTATGAAGTCCTTTAATATTTTTTATACTTTCCAGAAGTTTATTATAAAGTTTAATACATATATATTGTGGACTCTTCTCAGTTATAGCTAACCTGTGTATTGTATAAGTAATATGTATACTACGAGTGTTGTACCCATGACCGACATTATGAATCATAAATATCTCTCTGTTTTTTACTACATATACAAGACATTCATAAACGAAAACTGCAAAAACTGTCAATAACCTTTTTTGTTTAAATAAACCTCTACATGTTTGACTATAATCTAATTTGTACATTATTCGTAAAACTCTTTTTTGTAACACAAATATTTTTTGGATGTTGCTACTCCCCCAAAAATAAATTATTCCTGAGCTCATACTTGCTTCAAAATTGGAAAAATATATCATAGGCAATGAGCTTTCATTCAAATACTTGGCAATGATTCTGAAACTATAACATATTTTGTTCAATTTGCTACATAAATTATCGATATGTGGTGACCAGTCCAAATATTCACTAATATATACACCTAAGAATTTTGTATGGGTATTGTATTTCAAGTGACCATCTTACATTTGTAATTTATCTGGAGTTTCTATATTACTTTGTGGAGTTCTAAATAAAATAATATTTGTTTTCTCCACATTTAATAAAAGACCATTTTTTGAGAACCATTACTTGGCATTAAGCAATAAGGTATTACTTAAATCAGTTACTTCCGAATAATTTCTACCAGTAATAAGTAAATTTGTATCATCTGCATAATTTGTAACATAACAATTTTTTACAATTATACTAATTAAGTCATTAAGATAAACTATGAACAAAATTGGCCCAGTAATACTGCCCTGAGGAATCCCGATGTTTTTATTTTTAATACTTGATTTTACTATTCTCCCATTATCAGATATTTGGACTCTGTTTTCGATTTGATAAATATGAGATAAACCAATTCAATGCATTCCCGCGTATGCCATACTCTTCCAACTTTTCCACTAGATAAGAATAATTTAGGCAATCATATGCTTTTGAAAGATCAAGGAAGATTCCCAACGACAATTCATTATTTTCAAAGGTTTCAATTGACCTCCCTTTTATGTTGACATGTTGGTTATTATTTATTAAATTACAACCTTTCATAAAGTGTATTAGTCTATCACACATTGCCATTTCGAATATTTTAGAAAATGATGGTAAAATACTAATGGGCTTATAGTTTTCAAAAATTTAGGATCCCCCTTTTTATATAATGGTTTGATTAGCGAAAGTTTTAATTGTTCTGGAAATATACCAAATTTAACAGAATTATTCATGATATAACAAAGCAGTTCAACATACATTTAATAGATAATTTGACAATACTCGTTGGGATGTTATCATCACCACTTGTATGCTTATTTTTTAATCTACTGGCCAACTTCATAATCTCTTCAAATGATACAGGTTTAATAAACATTGATTTGCAATTTTCTTGTATGCTGCAAGTAAACGGTACACTTTCAATATTGTTTACAAGTTGAGGTATTACATTGATAAGAAATTCGTTACAATCATTAGCTAGCTGCTTGCGATGTATCTACATCAAAATAAGAATTACAATCACTTTTACATTTACCAATTATTTCATTATGTATACTCCACATGGTTTTCGTTTTGTTATCTGAATTTCTTATCTTACATTCAGTTTTTTTTTTGCCTGAACTAACAAATTTTCATATTCTTTTTTTGTTTCATTATACATGGTCTTATAATTTATATCATGATTTGACACTGTTAGTAATTTATCCAGCTTGCCCTTACATTGCTTTATTTGATCATTTGTCAAATAATCAATGTAGTGGATTGATCTCGGAAACGGTAAGAGATACGAACTAGCTTAAAGGGGATCAACATTATGCCTCTAAAAAATCAATCATGATTTAGTTTCGGAATATTTGAAAAAAAAAACGAAATTTTGGAAATCCGATTTTGTTTCATTTCAGCCGTCTATCGAATGGCATAATCAATTTTTATATGTGACGTTTCATCTTTCCAGGACCATCATCAACTTCATTTTTTAAATATGGCTCTGGAAATTTTATTAAATTATTTACAAGGCTTCATGACCCCCAATACAGTACTGCCGCAGCCCAAATCAGATTCAGACGTTTTGTCTCGAAAAATTCATCTTCAGTATATTCGTTCTTTCATCTAAATTTTTTATTTAGATGGGGCTAATAGTTTAAGTTACTAGGTGGATCTCACAGGGTCTAACGACGCTTCCAGTGTGTGACAATTCAAGAAAGATAAAACGTTACATATTAAAATTGACCATGCCATTCGATAGAGGGCAAAAAGGGTCCTTCTTTTTCCATATCACCTCGAACGAGACTGAAATGAAACAATATCAGATTTCCAAAATTTTTTTCAAATTTTTCGAAAATTAATCGTGTTAGCCTTGATTTTTTAGAGGCATAATGTTGGTCCCCTGATTAAGCAACTTTCCCCCATTTAAGCTAGTTTGTATCTCTTATCGTCTCCGAGATCCCTAGCGAGAAGCAAATTTGTAACGCCCTGTATATTCTACAAAGTAAAGTGTATTATTATTTGAAACACATACTGATATACACGATTAGGATTCACCCTAAATATTGGTAACAAAATAGGATATATTTTTAGACATGGACAAAACAGGTGTATATTACGATGTATGTATACGGGGTGTCTCAAGGTGACGACCCATTAGAATTATTTCAGAGACTACTTCGATTGTGAGTTTTGAAAATTTGGGATCCCGGGTTTTCGGGCATGCCCTTCTGACCTAAAATAATGGCGACCACGTACCACTTCCGGTTATACCGGAAGTATCAACTTGCTTATTTTAAATGGAACACCCTATATATTTTTGCAATTTTGGATTCTACGTGTTATTTTCCCTATTCCTAAAATTAACCGTTTTCAAGATATTTATTTTTCAAAAAAAAAAAATGGAAACAGTCACTAGCTTCAAACCATGTGCATTTTATGGTAAGAAAGATAAAGCAACAATATTTATATACAATTTAATCAGGGTTCATAGTTCAAAAGTAATGAAGAATTCCCCGACTTTTCCAGGTTTTCCCTGACTTATAAAAATAAAATCCAGGTCACTTGTAGTTAATTTTTACATACTAATTGGTGTTTATGCATTAAATTTTTTCTCGACTGGACTCCATAATCTTTTTTATACCCTAAGAACCTCATAAAGGTTTCAAAACCACAAATAGTTTTCTCTTTCAAGAACCCAGGGCCGTCTTTCACAAAATTTCCAGTTGCAAACATCAAATTCCCTGACTTTCATGAATATTTTTATTATTCCCTGACTATTCCCTGTTTTTTATGAAGAATAACGAATTCCCTGACTTTTCCCGGTATTCCCGGTTTTCCTGGCCGCTACGAACCCTGTTAATGCCCAATTTAGTTCAATTCAAAAATTATGTTGGTTTTTTAAATGGGGGTTCTATTTAAAAAACCTGAAGTTTTCCTAAAAATTCCACAGCTATCCTCGCGAGAAATTACATGATTTTAGGTGATTACACAAAAAATAGTAGATAACTTAAAAACTAGAAGAGATAGGTATAAGGAACCCCGATACCGTTCCAAAGAGAATAAAGTTGTGTATCAGAATATAGAAAAACATACAGGGTGTTCCATTTAAAATAAGCAAGTTGATGGCGACTTCTGGTATAACCGGAAGTGGTACGTGGACGCCATTATTTTAGTTCCCAAATTTTCAAAACTCAAATCGAAGTAGTCTCTGAAATAATTCTAACGGGCCATCACCGTGAGACACCCTGTATTAATACACCTGGTTACAGAAGCGCATACAAACTTCTTTACACTCGTGAAGGCTTTCTGTACTTCAACACGTGATATTTTATACCACTCCTGTATTTGGGTTCGTAATCGCAGTCATTGCACTAGTATCTTTAGAACTTGCGCAGCATATTTGTTCCAGTTGATGCCGCTGCAGATGCTGCTTGTATTTACTTTCTAAGGGGCAGTTGTTACACTTGTATGTCTGGACTTGAGAAGGATTTTTATGCTTCAGTTGGTGCTGTATGATACATCTCTTGTATCTAGTTTTGTAATCGCAATCGTGACACCCGTACATTTGAACCTGCGAAGGAACTTTATGTTTCAGTTGATGCTGTTTCAAATAACTCTTGAATTTAGTTTCAAAATCGCAATCGTGACACCTGTACATTTGAATCTGTGAAGGATCTTTATGTTTCAGTTGATGCTGTTTGAAATTACCGTTGTATTTAGATTCATAATCGCAATCGTGACACCTGTACATTTGGATCTGTGAAGGATCTTTATGTTTCAGTTGATGCGTTTTGAAATTAACGTTGTATTTAGTTTTGAAATCGCAGTCGTTACACCGGTATGTTTGAGCCTGTGAAGGGTCTTTATGGTTCAGTTGATGCCTTTTGAAATTACTGTTGTATTTAGTTTCATAATCGCAGTCGTTGCACTTGTACATTTGAACCTGCGAAGGATCTTTATGTTTCAGTTGATGGTGTTTGAAATTATCTTTGTACTTAGTTTCGTAATCGCAGCCGTTACACCTGTATGTTTGAACCTGTGAAGGGTCTTTATGTTTCTTGTACGTTTGAACCTGGGAAGAGTCTTTATGTTTCTTTTGGTGTCGTTTGATATTATACTTATATTTATTTTCATAATCACAGTCATTACACCTGTACGTTTGAACCTGCGAAGGATCTTTATGTTCCAGTTGGTGCTTTTTGATAACACTCTTGTATTCATTTTCATAATCGCAATCGTTACTCCTGTACATATGAACCTGTGAAGGATCTTTATGCTTCAACAGGTGCTTCTGAAGTAATTTCTTATTTTCAGTTTCGTACTCACACGATTCACATTCATAAGCTTCCAAATCGTTCTCATAGCTCGCACAGTGTGCCGTAAAATGGATCTCATTTTCAGTTTCGAAGATACATTTATCACATTTGCACAATACTTTGCGCTTCTGCCTCGTTTTCACTTCTGATCCATTCTCATGTTTACATCTATCCTCTTCTTCATTTTTACAGTCGCTCTCCTCGAATGGTACAATATCGGAGATCAGGAGTGGTGTGTCGCTGAAAAAGTAACATATACAGGGTAGTTTTGAAAAATCAAAAATTAATATTAAGGGGTTATGACAATAACTGAATCAACCATAATACTGATAGCACAATTTTAACTTTAATGACGAATCGATTCAGATCTTTGATAATGTATTTAATTATCGGAGAAGGCATTGGCGAGATGCTACGTATAAAGTCACACAATAATTCCATAAACAAAGTCAGATACAGATAATTGAAATCCGATCTACAATAGCATTATTTATAAATTTATTAAATTTTAATCAAATAATAACACCCAGTATATCACCTTCTTTTTGTTTGTCAACGTTTTTTAGTATTAGGTTTTTACGTTATCAGAAATTTCAATATACCAGTCACAGAAATTAAAGGACAAAAAGAAAATCCTAATTTTTTAGGTGATTTCCGAAAAGCTGCAACATGGCGAAAAATGTTCATAAAGCAATAAAAAAAAAGGAAATTGGAGCTAGAAGGTTCTAGTTTCAGGATGTGAAAGTCAAAAATATTTATCCTTTATCACCTTTTAGAAATCAAAAGAAATCCCGGGGGATTTTTTTTAATAATTTTTGCATCACTTTCAACAGGTCCACTGGTCTCAATATTTTTTTTTTGGCAGTCCCACGTCTCTTTTAGTTTAATTCATCTTCTTTGATTTGAGCAGTTCAAAACCTTTATATGTATAATTAAATTAAAAATAACTGTTTTGGCTTTGATAATTAATTATTTGCGAAGTAATGGCCGTACAGAAAATCTAAGCAGAGTTATAAAAAGTTCAGACTATCCTCCATAAGACGTTCTTATCGTTTTTTGATAAAAAAATTTTCCATGCAAGAAACTCGATTCCAAAATTTGTTTATTTCAGGATTTTTGTTAAACCCGAGATTGATATTGAAGAGGTGTCCGTTTTTTTTCACCTCAAAATAATCCAAAAAAACCTCTATGCTCCGCGTACAACGTTCCTTGTCGTGGGGATACGGCCACATAACAGCTGAATCGTTCGTCGGTTGTCTCACCTTATGACACACTGATGAGGACTAGTAAGTCCGAAAGGTGTTCCGAGCATATTCAGTGCCGGTCAGGGCATATAGCCCGCGGAGTAGTTGTTTCTCGCAACACTGACAATAAGTAAAACCAGTCAAGAGTTCAAACAGCTGCAATTTTTCTTTTATTGTGAAAAATCAATTAAAGGATAAATAAAATAAATCATTTTTTTTAATTGAAAATGTTTTTTCGCAAAAATATAGTTTCTTCATCAAAAATTGTCATGAAAAAAAAATATTTTCGGAAATATATTATTTACAATATTCACAATGCTACACAGTTGTCAGTTGTAATTTTTTTTTGAGTGCAAACGTCAATTTAAAAGCCGCTGTATTTCCTTCCTCAAATCTCGGATACTTACCGAGTTCTATAGCTCACAAATTGTTTTCATGACCTTAAATACTGAGAAAAATAGTATTTTTTTAAACTAACCCAAAGATCTTTTCTGTATATCCAAAAAAAAATAAATATTTTTTGACGATTTGACAAGCACTTTTTCAAAAGATATTTTTATTATTTGAATTAGATCAATACCTTCTCCCAAAATTATTTCAAAATTAATTTTTGGTAAGAATGACTGAAGGCCTAACCGATTTTCTTCTTGCAATCTGCTTACATAACCTCCAATTATTTTGTAACTCCCTAAAAGATCTAACCTTTTCATTCAAGAAAATTTCAATTTCTGCCCAGTTAAAAAATTGATTGAATGAATGGAATTTAGTACAGCATTCTTTGTACCCATATCTGACTCGGAGCCATACTGATTGTTTTATAATGATCTTACATATTTTCCCAATAATTTGTTAACCTAACGCTTAATGTTTATATAAAAATTTGTACAATATCGTTCATAACCGACATAATCTCATAATGTTAAGTACAATTAGTTTATTACCGGATAGTATGTCCATGTGATCATATAAATCGCAGTGTCACAACCGCAGGTCGCCATTTTTTAAATTAATGTTACAATAGTCTTCCCTTACCTTCTTTCCTCATCTTCCGATTTTATGTCGATACTTTCAGTTTTGATTGACATTTCCATTTCTTTAATATCCAATTCTTTGTCCAGGTTTTCAGTCTTAACGAAGAAAGCCAGTGGAGACGTATCTGTTTGACTTTTTGTGGCCGAACTATCAAAAATACTTTTAATTTTTTCTTCCACCTCTGAGCAATCATTCAGGAAACTGTTGTGAGTACACAGAGAATCCCAGCATGGCTTACATACAACGGGACCTTTGATAATATTTATATTCTACAAAGCAGTTTTGTTAAATTGAAAAATATGCAAGTATCTAATATTGTTCCTACCATTTCGGGTATCAATTTCTGAATAGCTTCCAGTTCCTCTTCACATATGCACCTAAACTCACTCTCTACTGGGTGCATACACAATCGACATATTTTCTGACTGCAAACTAACTCACTTTTCTTTTCCTGTGTGTACACTTCTCTTAATTCGTGCTGTAACATTTTTTCGCTATCCGCATATCGAATAATTGTGTTATCGGTATTCAAACACGTCGACTTAAATTCTAACGCTGTATTTAACTTTCTTCTGCAAACGTTACATATTACCTCTTTGCTCTCATCATCAAATTTCTGAAAAATATGCAACTTTAGACAGCAATCTAATTATATTTCAGTGACTTACCAATTTCAGGAAAAGAAAATCTAGAATGTCTCTGATAATGTTGTTTATCACTTCAAAACTTTCATCGGTTATATTTTTAAGGCAAAGCCTACACGACGTTTCCTTAACATCAGTCATTGTTCTGCGACAATTTTCTTTTAAATATAAACAGAAAATAGAACGCATAGACAAAAATACAAAGCACAAAGCCACTCGTCACTTCTAACCTTCTTGCTTCTTATCATATGACATCATTGGCAGTTAGCAGTGTTGGCACTATTGGCATTGGCGGCGCATCTACTTGCGGGTTGTGATTAGGAATAGAGATGGGCGAAACAAGACGATCCGGCTCTCCATTCTGACACGAGACCGAAGTGACCAAGTTCGTTCGTTCCTTTCAGTTCTTTGTCAGAGTATTTCCACATGACGACACGCGCCATTATTCTATGGCTAGAAATTGGCCTCAATGATTTGGGATCGAGGGGGATTATCCCTCTTTATCCTGCCTCATCTCGTGTAGGCCTGGACAGCCTTCGTAGGTGGGCCCCATCCGTCGTCTACCCCGACCGCAAATGCGGCCGGTGTAGGCGCTTTGTGGGACCTCCTTTTGTCCTGGCTGGGCCCCGCCGGCTAGGGCCCTTTCTTCTGGCGCTCTTCTTGCTTCGCCGGCTCGTCNATTTAACTTTCTTCTGCAAACGTTACATATAACCTCTTTGCTCTCATCATCAAATTTCTGAAAAATATGCAACTTCAGACAGCAATCTAATTATATTTCAGTGACTTACCAATTTCAGGAAAAGAAAATCTAGAATGTCTCTGATAATGTTGTTTATCACTTCAAAAGTTCCATCGGTTATATTTTTAAGGCAAAGCCTACACGACGTTTCCTTAACATCAGTCATTGTTCTGCGACAATTTTCTTTTAAATATAAACAGAAAATAGAACGCATAGACAAAAATACAAAGCACAAAGCCACTCGTCACTTCTAACCTTCTTATCATATGACACCATTGCAGCCATAGAACTGCACCATTGGCAGTGTTGGCACTATTGGCATTGGAAAATCCTTGGGCATTGGCGGCGCATCTACTTGTGGGTTTTGGTTAGGAATAGAGATGGGCGAAACATGACGATCCGGCTCTCCATTCTGACACGAGAGACCAAAGTGACCCAGTTCCTTCCAGTTCTTTCTGTCATTCCATACGACGACACGCCCGCCATTATTCTATGGCTAGAAATTGGCCTCAATGATTTGGGATCGAGGGGGATTATCCCTCTTTATCCTGCCTCATCTCGTGTAGGCCTGGACAGCCTTCGTAGGTGGGCCCCATCCGTCGTCTACCCCGACCGCAAATGCGGCCGGTGTAGGCGCTTTGTGGGACCTCCTTTTGTCCTGGCTGGGCCCCGCCGGCTAGGGCCCTTTCTTCTGGCGCTCTTCTTGCTTCGCCGGCTCGTCTGTGTAAACCCCGGGGGTAGTGTCATGTTTATGTGTGGTATGGTTGGGTAGGGTAGTGCGGCTATGCAGCCTGGGATGCGCTTTGCTAAGG
>NW_019417889.1:24612-34724 GCF_000390285.2 Anoplophora glabripennis
CGCACGTCGTCTGTCACGTATTAAGTTTTTTATGTCATCGGGGAGGGTGCCCCGGGGGTTTGTCAGTCGGGGGACAATAGTCTCCGTCGTAGTCTGAGTCAGGGCGTTTTTAATGTCAGTCTCAAGGGAGAGGATTGCCGCCTCCAGATCATGGGTGGTTTCGATGACTGGGAGCGCCATGTTTCCTTGCATTACTGTTCGGAAACGCTCCCAGTCAGTGAACCTCCTCGTGAAGGTGCCTTCATATCTCTGTCTTCGCCCCAGATCCAGAAATATTGGATTGTGGGCGGAAGACCCTTCGTATTGGGTGGATATTTGGGCATTTAACGGTATAGATTTTAAGAGGGCAATGTCGATAACGTCGGGGCGTCCTACGGGTCCGTAATGTGTCGGTTCTGTCGGTCCGAGTATAGTCAAGTCGTCGTGTCTGTCTTGGTAATTCAGCAGGACGCGACCTCTTGTGGTCGTCGTCCCGCTGTGCCATATGGGGGACTTCGCGTTGAAGTCCCCGATGGCAATTGTCTGGGGCCAGGAAAGGATTTTGTCTAAGTCATTGTCAAGTAGTGGTAGTCTGGGTGGGTGGTAACAGGACACCACCGCAACTTCAATAGATCAAAAATGCCGCCCGAAACCTAGTCTGCTGATTGTTTTATATGCTGTGGTTCTTAGTTCTTACGTCTTATCTTAGGCTTAAATGGTTAGTTAGGAAGAGAGGTTATGTGTTATATTATGTACGAAAAAGAAGCGTTAAGATTTTTGGCTTTATGGAAAAATAAAGTTTTAGAGAAAAATATAGTGTGCCTTCCTGAAACAGCCACCCAGATAGAGCTCCCTACTATAGATAGGCGTATTCACAGGACCCATGGCATGGCACGCGTACTATGGGACAGCTGTCATGTGTAATGACTACAAGGAACCGAATCAGCTAAATGAGCCGGATTTCTTAGTTACAATTTAAACGTCTATACGGGGTGATTCAGTCATGTCATTAATTTCAACCACGTATTCGGAAGACCTAATAAAAACAAATTCGAAAAAAAATTTTACTCGACCCCTTAACTCCTGCTAATTCGGCACCCCACTTCGCAGCGCACATTTTGACCGGAAACGAGCCAGCAGACCACGGACCGTTCGAACGAACGTTGAAGCGAAACAGCCGATTTCCTCAGTCGTCTTGAATTTTGCAATTAGTTTCAAAATCAAAATGCAGCGAATCACAGCTTTATTAACAGAGTGCTATGGACAGATATGTGTCGTTTTACCTGTACTGGCATTTTAAATACGTAGGTACCATACTACTCTGAAGAGAAGGGAGCTAAAGACTCATATTCAATTATAAGACAGTGAAAACGTTAACAATAATAAAAATACTAAATTGTAATAACGAAATTCGAAAACAATTATCATTATAAATTTGTTTTTATTAACAAATAAATACTTGTTAATATTTAAAATGTAAAAAAGCATCTTATTCATTCACGTGTCTAGATAAGAACATGTTTATTCGTTGTAGTTCACTACAGATTAAAAACGCATCAAAAGCTAGGTTAATGACCCAATATGTGGTGGGTATTTTTGAAATATTGAAAATTATTTGAAAGTATTTTTTCAGCATAAATATGCATTTTAAAATGTTTTTAATTATGTTTTCATATTCTACTTATTTTTTCTTGTCTTTACTTACAATTAATGACATTATGACTGAATCACCCTTTAACTCTCAATGTGTAAATACCACAGCAGTCTCAATAGTTCCCTATATAAAAAAATAATGCACATATATTTTGCTTTAGTTCTTTTATTCCTAATATTGTTGCAAAAAAAACTATTAATTATACAGGCTGTTACAAATTCGCTTCCCACTACATTGATCTCGGAAACGGTAAGAGATACGAACTAGCTTAAATGGGGGCAAAGTTGCGTAATCAGGGGATCAACATTATGCCTCTAAAAAATCAGTCATGATTTAGTTTTCGAAATATTGAAAAAAAAAACGAAATTTTCGAAACCCGATTTTGTTTCATTTCAGCCTCGTTTGAGGTGATTTTGCAAAAAGAAGGACACTTTCTCATGACAATTTTTGCCCTCTATCGGATGGTATAATCAATTTTTATATGTAGCTCTTTGTCTCGCCAGGACCATTATCAACTTCATTTTTTAAATACGGCTCTGTAAATTTTATTAAATTTTTTGCAAGTCTTCATGACCCCCAATACTGTACTGCCTCAGCCCCAGTCAGATTTAGACGTTTTGTCTCGAAAAAAATTCATCTTCAGTGTATTCGTTCTTTCATCTAAATTTTTTATTTAGATGACGCTAATAGTTTAAGTAACTAGTTGGATCTCACAGGGTCTAACGACACTTACAGTGTGATAATTCAAGAAAGATGAAACGTTACATATTAAAATTGACTACGCCATTCGATAGAGGGCAAAAAGTTCCCATGAGAAAATGTACTTCTTTTTCCATATCACCTCGAATGAGACTGAAATAAAATATCCAAAATTCCGTTTCAAATATTTCGAAAATTAATCATGTTAGCCTTGATTTTTTAGAGGCATAATGTTGGTCCCCTGATTACGCAACTTTGCCCCCATTTAAGCTAGTTCGTATCTCTTACCGTTTTCAAGATTCCTGTAGTGAAAGCAAATTTATAACACCCTGTATATTAGGGTGGGTCAAAAAAATTGACTATTTTTTTTTACTTTATACTCTGAAAAATAGGTTGCTAGACACCTCTAGAAAATTCTCTCCAAATATGAGCTCTTTATCTTAATANCTTAAATGGGGGCAAAGTTGCGTAATCAGGGGATCAACATTATGCCTCTAAAAAATCAGTCATGATTTAGTTTTCGAAATATTGAAAAAAAAAACGAAATTTTCGAAACCCGATTTTGTTTCATTTCAGCCTCGTTTGAGGTGATTTTGCAAAAAGAAGGACACTTTCTCATGACAATTTTTGCCCTCTATCGGATGGTATAATCAATTTTTATATGTAGCTCTTCGTCTCGCCAGGACCATTATCAACTTCATTTTTTAAATACGGCTCTGGAAATTTTATTAAATTTTTTGCAAGCCTTCATGACCCCCAATACTGTACTGCCTCAGCCCCAATCAGATTCAGACGTTTTGTCTCGAAAAATTCATCTTCAGTGTATTCGTTCTTTCATCTAAATTTTTTATTTAGATGACGCTAATAGTTTAAGTAACTAGTTGGATCTCACAGGGTCTAACGACATTCACAGTATGTGATAATTCAAGAAAGATGAAACATTAACATATTAAAATTGACTATGCCATTCGATAGAGGGCAAAAAGTTCCCATGAGAAAGTGTACTTCTTTTTCCATATCACCTCGAACGAGACTGAAATGAAATATCCAAAATTTCGTTTTTTCATTTCAAATATTCCGAAAATTAATCATGTTAGCCTTGATTTTTTAGAGGCATAATGTTGGTCCCCTGATTACGCAACTTTCCCCCATTTAAGCTGGTTTGTATCTCTTAACGTTTTCAAGATTCCTGTAGTGAGAAGCAAATTTATAACACCCTGTATATTAGGGTGGGTCAAAAAAATAGATTTTTTTTTTTTACTTTATACTCTGAAAAATAGGTTGCTAAACACCTCTAGAAAATTCTCTCCAAATATGAGCTCTTAATTTTAATAGGAAGGTTCTCCGCTTTACAGTTTTCCATTTTTTCCCCAGTATTAGAAATAAAAAATCATCTCTCTATCAACTGTTCGTTAAAAATATCTCTCCTCATATAACACAAAAACGGTCTCTTACAATTTTTTCGTAAACCTAACTCTTTTAAAAGATATTAAAGGTTGAAGTTTGATTATTTTAAGACAAATTTCTGTTTTGCTTATGGATTTTATAACTCGTTAACAAAAAATCAGTATGTAATGTGCAATTCATAGTGTTGTAGGAAATTAACCGCTCTAAAAAGTGGTCTTTTATGATTAGTCGATTAAATAAAGCGTTTAAAAGATATTCATCGTCAAACTTCAGTGCACGCCAATTTTAACAGTTTGATTAATAATTCGGAAAATTTCAATTTAGTTTACGAGTTTCAAGGAAATTTATACAAATTTGAGTTTCTATCGTAAAAGTAACTATTATAGAGAAGTTCTTTGTTCGAAAATTTATTTGAAACTTTTATTCTGATAATATTTTTATAAATTTTATCTCTAATAATTTAAAATCCAGATCGTGTTATTTTCTTTTTGAAAGCGTGTGTTCAGAACATATTTCAAAACTTTTTTCCACAAAATATACCTAAAATTTTTCGTTCTAGAGGATTTTTGTTTTCTTCTGTTTGTCTTGTGAAACTAAAGCCATCTATGTTTTTTATTCTCAACTTATCTTTAGTATCTATACGTTTCGTACCGCATTTTCAGTGTTTCTAAAACTCATGATCTCGTATAAGATAGTTTATTACAAATAAGTCTTATAATCACTACATAAATTTATTTATTAACCTATAATGTATAAGGAAATTTATTTGATCGGTACACCTATGCAAAAAATTTTGGAACGTAAAGTTACCAACAGTGAAAGAGGTTACGAGTGTGTTATTCTATCAACTGAAAGTTTTAAAGTGTTCAATCAAACAAAGTGCTAAAAATTCAGTTGACCAAGTTATTGAACTGTGGAAAAAAATCAGATTCCAACTAGTGGAGCTCCTAATGCAGTCAAAAAAATTTTCCGCTGTCATACTCCATGGATAAAATTACAAGTTTCAAAAAAAAAAAGAATCGGCACAAAACCAAAATGTTTGAAATTCTATAACTCCCTTGATAATTAAATAAAAAAACTTTTTAATAACAAATTGAACATTTTTTTCTTTAAGATCAACAGTTTTCATAATAAATTTCTAACAAAAACGTTATTTTTTCAAGATTTAATGAATCATTTACTCTCAGTCAGAAATAATGCACTAATTTATTTTTGATGTAACCAAACATGCTTACGAATAAAAAAAAACTAGAATAGTTTAAAACATTTCTCTGTTCATAGAAACTCAAATTTGTATAAACCCTGAAACTCAAACTAAATTGAAATTTTCCGAATTATTAATCAAAAACTGTTAAAATTGGCGTGCATTGAAGTTTGACGATGAATATCTTTTAAATGCTTTATTTAATCGACTAATCATAAGAGACCACTTTTGTAGAGCGGTAAATTTCCTACAACACTATGAACTGCGCATTTCATAATGAATTTTGTTAAGGAGTTCATAAAATTCATAAGCAAAACAGAAATTTGTCTTAAAATAATCAAATTTCAACCTTTAATATCTTTCAAAACGGTGAGGTTTACCAAAAAATTGTAAGAAACCGTTTTTGTAGAGCGTTCAATTTCCTACGAGTATATCAGGAGAGATATTTTTAACGAACAGTTGATAGAAAGATTTGAATTTTTTTTTCTAATACTGAGGAAAAAATGGAAAACCGTAAAGCGGAGGACCTTCCTATTAAAATTAAGAGCTCATATTTGGAGAGAATTTTCTAGAGGTGTCTAGCAACCTATTTTTAGACACAATAGGAAAACTTCATAAAAGTCCACCTAAGGTAACACGTAGAATTAAAAATTGCAATAATATATAGGGTGTTCCATTTAAATTAAGCAAGTTGACGGCGACTTCCGGTATAACCGGAAGTGGTACGTGGACTCCATTATTTTAATTGAGAAGGGCATGCCCGAAAACCCGGTATCCCAAATTTTCAAAATTCAAATCGAAGTAGTCCCTGAAACAATTCTAATGGGACGTCACGGTGAGACACGCTGTATTAAAACACCTGGTTACAGAAACGCATGCAAACTTGTTGAGGTTTACATTTTGATTCAATTCAAATATTTATAGTCAGTCTCTAAAATGCCCTAATTTTTGTCTGAACTTCAATCGTGCATCAATTGATGCTTCCGCAAAAATTGTATTTGGGTTCACAATCACAGTCATTACACTAGTATCTTTGGAACTTGTGCAGCATATTTGTTCCAGTTGATGCCGCTGCAGATGCTGCTTGTATTTACTTTCGAAGGGGCAGTTGTTACACTTGTATGTCTGGACCTAAGAAAGATTTTTATGCTTCAGTTGGTGGTCTAGTATACCTCTCCTGTATTTAGTTTTGTAATCGCAGTCGCCACACCCCTACATTTGAATCTGCGAAGGATCTTTATGTTTCAGTTGGTGATTTGTGAAATATCTCTTGATTACAGTTTTGTAATTACAGTCATTACAAATGTACGTTTGAACCTGCGAAGTATCTTTATGTTTCAGTTGATGCTCTTTGAAATATCTCTTGTATTTAGTTTCATAATCGCAATCGTGACACCTGTACATCTGAACCTCTGAAGGATCTTTATGTTTCAGTTGATGGCGTTTGAAATGACTGGTGTATCTAGTTTCGTAATCGCAATCATTACACCTGTACATCTGAACCTGCGAAGTATCTTTATGTTTCAGTTGATGCCGTTTGAAATAACTCTTGTATATAGTTTCATAATCGCAATCGTGACACCTGTACATTTGATCCTGTGAGGGATCTTTATGTTTCAGCTGGTGCCATTTGATACACCTCTTCTGTTTAGTTTTGTAATCGCAATCGTGACACCAGTACATTTGAACCTGCGAAGGGTCTTTATGTTTTAGTTGGTGCCGTTTGAGATACCTCTTGAATTTAGTTTTATAATCGCAATCGTGACACCTGTACATTTGAACCTGTGAAGGATCTTTATGTTTCAGTTGATGCTGTTTGAAATGATCGTTGTATTTAGTTTCGTAGTCGCAGTCGTTACACCTGTACATCTGAACCTGTGAAGGATCTTTATGTTTCAGTTGATGCTGTTTGAAATTACTGTTGTACCTTGCTTCATAATTGCAATCGTTACATCTGTACATTTGAATCTGCAAAGAATCTTTATGCTTCAACGGGTGCTTCAGAAGTAATTTCTTATTTTCAGTTTCGTACTCACACAATTCAAATTCATATGCTTCCATATCCTTACGTTTCGCACAGTGTGCCGTAAAACGGCATTTATACAATACTTTGCGCTCCTGTCTGGTTTTCCCTTCTGATCCATCCTCATGTTTACATTCATCCTCTTCTTCATTTTTACAGTCACTCTCCTCGAATGGTACAATATCGGAGGTCTGAAGTGGCGTGTCGCTGAAAAAATTGCATATACAGAGTAGTTTTCAAAATCAGGTATTAATTTTAAGGGGTTATGACCATAATTGAATCAACCATAGTACTGATAGTACAATTTTAACTTTAATGATGAATTGATTCAGATCTTTGATAGTGTATTTAATTATCAGAGAATGCATTGGTGAGATGCTATGTATAAAGTCACACAATAAATCCATAAACAATGTTAGATACAGATAATTTAAATACAATCTACAATATAATAAATTTATTAAATTTTAATCAAATAATAACACCCAGTGTATATCAACTTTTTTTGTTTTTTACCTTATTACAAATTTCAATATACTAGTCACAAAAATTAAAGGACAAAAAGAAAATCCTAAATTTTTAGGTGATTTTCGAAAAGCTGTATGGCGAAAAATGATCATAAAGCAATAAAAAAAAAAGGCAAATTAGAGCTTGAAGGTTCTAGTTTCAGGATCTGAATGTCAAAAATTTATCCTTTATCACCTTTTTATAATTTTTGCCTCACTTTCAACAGGTCCACGAGTCTCAATTTTTTTTGGCAGTCCCACCTGTCATCTCTTTTAGCTTAATTCATCCTCTTTGAATTTGAGCTGTTCAAGACCTTTATGTATAATCAAATCAAAAATAACTGTTTTGGCTTTGATAATTAATTATTTGGGAAGTAGTGGCCGTACAGAAAATCTAAGCAGACATTTGAAAAGTTCAGACTATCCTCCATAAGACCTTTGTATCGTTTTTTGATAAAGCATAACAGCTGAATCGTTCGTCCATTGTCTCACTTATGACACACAGATGAGGACTAATAAGTCTCAAACTGGTCTGTGCCTGGTGTGTTAAACTGACGAACGATCTTAGCTGTTGTACTTGGTGTTGCGAGCAAAATTCAGTGCCGATCAGGGCATATGGCCCGCGGAGTAGTTGTTTCTCGCAACACTGACAATTAAAACCTGTCAAGACTTCAAACGGCTGCGATTTTTCTTTCATTGTCAAAAATCAATTAAAGGATAAATTTTGCATTTTTAAATCATTTTTCTTTAATTGCAAATGTTTTTCTCAAAAATATAATTTTCTTCATCAAAAATTGTCATGAAAAAAAAAGAAAAAATTGAAAATTATTTTTTTTCTGGAAAAATAGCTATTTATGATGTGTTAAAAGTAAGATTTTATTTTGTGAGTGAAGATGATTAAAAAACGAGCGTAGCGAGTTTTTTAACTTCACGATTTTAACTACACTATTTTTTCTGCAAAACAATCGGAAGAACTTTAAACTCAATAAAAATAAGAAATCAAAAAATACCACACAGATCGCAGTGTTTATGAACCAAAATTTTCGTAGCAACCAGTGCTGTTTGATTTACTTTTAACACTAGTGTTAAAAGTAACTTACTTTTAACACGTGTGTCAAAAAATGACATTTTTAACATCAAAAATGACAATTAAAAAGCCCATTTTTAACAGTTTTGTAGAAAGAATAATTTTTATTTCCTTCGGATACCTCTCGGATACCGAGTCCTATAGCTCACGAATCGTTTTCATGAGCTTAAATACTGAGAAAACAAGTATTTTTTTAAACTAACCCAAAGATCTTTTCTGTATATCCAAAAAAAAAAAAAATATATTTTTTGACGATTTGACAAGCATTTTTTCAAAAGATATTTTTATTATTTGATTTAGATCAGTACCTTCTTCCAAAATTCTTTCAAAATTAATTTTGGGTAAGAAAGACTGAAGGCCAAACTGATTTTCTTCTTGCAATCTGCTTACATAACCACTAACTATTTTGTAACTCCGTAAAAGATCTATCCTTTTCATTCAAGAAAATTTCAATTTCTGCCCAATTAAAAAAAAATTATTGAATGAATGGAATTTAGTGTAGCATTCTTTGTACCCATATCTGATTCGAAGCCGTACGATTGTTTTATAACGATCTTACATATTTTCTCAATAATTTGTTAACCTAACGCCTAACAATTATATAAAAATTTCTACGATATCCTTTATAGCAGACAATCTCGTAATTTGTTACAATTAGTTTATCACCAGATGGTACGTATTTAATCATATAAATCACGAAATGTCAGAACCACGGGCTGTCATTTTTTAAATTAATGTTAAAATAGTCTCCTCTTACCTCCTTTCCTCATCTTCCGATTTTATGTCGACAGATTCAGCTTTGATCGACATTTCCATCTCGTTAAAATCGAATTCCTTATCCAGGTTTTCAGTCTTAACGAATAAACCAAGTGGAGACGTATCTATTTGCCTTCTTGTGGACGAGCTATCAAAAATACTTTTAATTTTTTCTTCTACCTCTGAGCAATCTTTTATGAAACTGTTGTGAATACACAGAGAATCGAAGCATGATTTACAAACAACGGGATCTTTGATGATATCTATATACTACAAAGCAGTTTAGTTAAATTATAAAATATGCAAGTAATTAATATTGTTCCTACCATTTCAGGTGTCAATTTCTGTATAGCTTCAAGTTCCTCTTCACGTATGCACCTAAACTCACTATCTACTGGGTGCATACACAATCGACATATTTTCTGACTGCAAACTAATTCACTTTTCTTTTCCTGCCTGTACACTTCTCTTAAGTCGAGCTGTAACATTTTTTCGCTATCTACATGAGGAATAATGGTATTATCGGTATTCAAACACGTTGACTTAAATTCTAAAGCTGCATTTAACTTTCTCCTGCAAGCTTTACATATAACCTCTTTGCTCTCATCATCAAATTTCTGAAAAATATGCAACTTCAGATAGCAATCTAATTATATTTCACCGACTTACCAATTTCAGCAAAAGAACATCTAGAATGTCTCTGATAATGTCGTTTATCACTTCAAAACTTTCATCGGTTATATTTTTAAGGCAAAGCCTACACGCCTTAACATCAGTCATTGTTCTGCAACAATCTT
>NW_019417890.1:0-18765 GCF_000390285.2 Anoplophora glabripennis
ATTATAAGAAGTATAAAAAATACGTTTGCTTCAGTAATAAGTAATATGTAACAAATGTATTTTTTATGCTTATTAAATAAATGAAACTTTAAATTGTATAGTGGAAGTATGCAACCCATCGATCTATAAGATTGATGATGCAACCCATTCATCGCATGAACTTTGCCACCCGCCTGCATGGTGGCGTACCAATCGCTTTGAAATTGCGTGTTGCCTATCATTTATCCTTATAAATTAGCCTTCTTCTTTTCTCTGTTTTGTGGTCTCCATATTACTGATCTGTGGTCTTCATGGCCTTGTCCTTGTACCATTCTTTTTATTTGTAAATTTCAATTTCAAATGCATGGAGACTAGATAGACTGTATAGTCTCCATGTTCAAATGTATCAGTTTTTAGGTTATGAATGTTATAATTTTATATATTTTATTTTAGTGGTTTCAAATTACGATTTAAAGTTGAATTTTAGTAATTTTTGTATGTACATCTGTACTTGAATCACCAGCGATCTGCAGTATAAAAGTCCAGTATTCTTCTAAACTATAAAACATTTAAATGGAGAGAGAAATAAAAACCTTTGTAAGCATTATTATGGATAAAATTGCATGCATATTAATAGTTGCCAAATATTAATAAGTATTTTGTTTAGTTAATTTCAGATAACTTATGTAGACGGGCAGGGATTGCAGCTACTTGGCTGCCAATTAATCAGATATCAGTATTTGCTTATGAAAAGAGAAGTGTATCCCAAAACGATATCCCAAGCCATTTTGCATCTAATAATCCTTCTTCGGTATATCATTTAAGACAAAGCATTGTACTGTTTCACTCTATTCTTCGAAAACTTGTTAATGAATCCAATGAAGTATTTTTAACTTTACAAGGTTTAGCAGCAAATAAGAGCCTTGAACAGAAATTAGATTTATTAAAATTCAGTCGTCAGTATCGTTCAATTATCAGAGCATGTTTGGAAAATTTACAAGATGAAATAATGAAGTCTAAAATTGATAATAAAGAAGAACTGCAAAACTACATAACAATCTTTTATTCAGTTGAATGCATTTGGCATTTATGTGAAATTTTGTTCATTGATGTAATACCTGGCAATGTAGTTCTACCGTATCTGTTAGAATGGGTTCGTTTTCATTTCCCGAAACATGAAAGAAATGCTGCAGTTATGCTTGGAGGAGATTTAGTTGGTCTTGAATCAAACCCAGATTTCTGGAAAACTGTGATTGGTTCATTACTGCAGGGAAGAGTTAATGTGGTACGAGCTTTACTGAGACAACATTCTGCATCTGATAGCAGTGCCTTTAAATTGGTGGATCAAGTTTTACGAGCTATGCCGATTTACAGTGTAAGTAATTTATAACATTTCTAATTCAAAAGTGAGTATTGAAAATGTTAATGAGATATTATTACAGGCCAATTGCACTGTTATCGGTATTTTCTAAAATATTTGAAAAAATTATTGCCAAGAGAATCACAAACTTTTTAGATCAATATAATATACTTATTCCAAATCAGCATGGTTTTAGGGCAATACATTCAACAAACACTGCACTACTGGATTTTTTTACATTATGTATATGGTAACTTGGATAAGGGAAATAGTATGTTGGCTGTATTCTTGGATCTGTCAAAGGCTTTTGACTGCGTGGACCATGATATTCTACTACAAAGGGTGGAGTGTTATGGTTTTCGTGGTCAATGCAACAAGTTATTAAGATGTTATCTGACGAGTAGAAAACAGTTTGTTGAATTTTATGGTACTAGATCATCGGACTTAAATGTTGATATGGGTGTGCCCCAGGGTAGCGTTTTTGGACCCTTATTGTTTTTGTTATATATTAATAATATAAATAGTTGTATATCTACTTATTTGTGCACTTTTGCTGACGATATTACAATTGTGTCAACTAGTAAATCTGTTGAAAAAGCAATTAGTGAGTTAAATTTAAACAGAGTATTTATGTCAGTATTTTACAGATTCTAAATGAGTCTTAAATTGTGAAAAGACGTATTGTATGCAGTTTCATACTATTCCAGCAAACTATACATGTAGTCCCCTTATAAAATTAGATAAAACATCAATTCAGCACGTATCAAATTTTAAGCTTTTGGGTATTAACATAGACTTTTCATTAAATTGGAAAGTGCACAAAAATGAACTAGTAAGAAGTGCGCCAGTTGCTGCTTTGCTATAAATCGATTCTCTAAAATATGTAATATAAATGTGGTCAAAACTTTTTATTTTTCAAAATTTGAGTCAGCTTAGGTATGGAGTAATTTTTTGGGCAGGTGATAATACTTCTGTGATCCGTATATTTATACTACAAAAAAGGGATATCCGTTCAATGTATCATCTTAACGATCGTGAATCTTGTATACAAATATTTAGGGAAAAACGTATTTTAACATTGTCTTGTATTTATATTTTGGAATTACTATGTTTTGTAACAAAAAAATATTTCAAGTTTTAGAAACCAATACCTATTTTATGTGATACGGTCTTGATTTGCAATATGATGCCCATCATTTGGAATTGTGTAGAGATGATCCATATTATAATTGGTGCTGTTCTTTATAATAAATTAGAAACTAGTATAAAATCACTAACAAGTTTTAGTATATATGTGTTTTGTAAGGAATTTTCTTTTAGAAAACAGCTTCTATTCGGTTAGGGAGTATTTGGACTTTTAGTGTGTTGTTTTGTACATATCTTTTTTTGTGTGTAGTTTTATTGTATTTTTCTTTTTAAAAAAATGTCTAAAATTTTTTGACAATCATTGTATGATCATCTGGATGAATAAAGATTGATTAATTGATTGATTCCCGAAGCTAAAATATTGCGATTTAGCCAAACTTACCTTAGTCTAAAAGTTGATAGTTAAAGAGATACAGGGTGTTAAATGTAAAATATTTTTTAATTTTTTTTCATTATTTCTTAATAAATGCAAATATCCACACAAATCAGTATTATTCGTAACCTAATTAAAATTACATCTTAACTTGCAATTTAAATTGTATGTACATTTATGTACATTAAAATGAAATTTAATGCCGAGACATAATTTATTTTCAAATGAAAAAATGCATTATATGGTCTGCGTTTATGTGCAAACAAATTTTGTTGGACATAGAGCGCATTGTCGGTATTTAGAGTTATATCCAAATAGAGGGTAGCCAAATCGAAAGCTATTTCAAGACCTTTTTAATCGACTAGGAGAGACTGGTACTTTTCGTCCTAAAAGGAACAACGTGGGACACATCAGGTGCACTATTACAGTAGACCACGAAGAGGAAGTTTTAACTCATGTGGCAGAAAATCCAGAAGTTGGTAGTAGGCAAATAACTAGAACCACCGGTGTAAGTAAAACAACAGTCCTAAAAATCTTCAAAGATGTAATGTAATATTTTGTTGAAACTTCAACACCCTGTATCATGAAAAGTAATGGTTAGGTAAATAAAAAAATATGTAAAATGTTGTAACTGTTTAAGGAACTACCCCTAAAGTACAGCCCATTAGTTTCTGGATGCCCTGTATTTATATATTTGCTGTATTATCATGCACCATGCATTTAGCTTATCAATTACAGGTACTCTGCCTTACAGTACAGTTCTACAAGGAAATGTTCTTTAGCCCATCTAGTCTATTTAAAATACCTTTTAATTTTATTTTGTAGGTTGTTAGTGGTGTATCCATAAACGAATTTAATTTGCAATGGCGACAATGGACGGTCGATGTACAATCAAAAATAGATGCAAAACTCTTTGTTTCTGAAAGATATTTACATTTAATAATGAGGGTAAGTTTCATAATTTATAATTAAAGTCTCCACATAGTCTGTTGAATGGACCTATACTGAGTCAGAATTTGTTATCATTATGCTACTATCACTATTTTAATAAAATTATAATAGCCACTCTAAAAGTAAATACTTTGAGTCTCGATTAAGGGTTGATTAACTAATCACACATAGACAACAAACTGTTATACTTGAATTTATGTATAGGAAATTTTTCAGAATATAACGATGTTGTTAACATTGACCGGGTGTTTAGGACACTTACAAAACACCAAAAACAACACAATTTTTATCTACGAACATTCACAAGTTTAACCAAATGTAAGGTTGTGTGAAATTTACCATATCAGTTGAGGACGTACAGCCAATACTGTCTAGCAGGCGTAAAAGAAATTCAGAAGTATCAGAAGGGCGTATGAGCATACGGCTTTCTGCCATTATAGTTTTGAAAAATTCGTTCATACGCCTAAGTAAAATGCGTTAGAATAGATAGGCCAGTCATTATAGCTTTTATTATATATTATATATTATAAGAGTGTTGCTTATGAATATATATGCCCTTCTGAGATATATTAAGCGAATTGATTAAAAGAGGTCATATGCCCTAAAAACCCAAAACTGACTATAGTGGCTCTTACGCCCTTCTGATATGGCGCCCTCGATATGTGATCCATAGAAAAATTTTCGGATTTATTTTAAAAATGAACTTTCTTCATTAAAGGAAATTCAACCTACAATCGCAGAAGACGAAGTTTTACCTAGAAAAATTTTACATGAAATAAATTTTAATTATTTTAATGAAATTAAAAAAGTATGTTAACAGAAGAGAACGAAATAGTATTATGACGAGAGTATTGAGAAAAAAATAATAGGGTATCATATTTTTATAAAGCTTTTAAAATTTTAATGCGGCTATCTCTCTTTATACAGGCAGTCCTCGTATTTACGGCATGTTCAATTCTCAAAATAAATTACCTAAATCAGAACAAAGTAAGTCGATACACACTTTATTTATAAAACAAATCATGTATTTGGTACATACTGATTGCACAATTGAAAAAAATAGAAAGAACCATAATAAAAACCAAGCCATTGGTTTTGCTTCTTTTTTCTTATTTTCATACATTTCTCGATAACAATGTCAGGAAGTAATAATTTTGTTATTAACAATTTCTTTAAAAATTTGATCATATTCCTTAAAAATATCCATGGCATTCTGTAAATGTCCAAAGGCTTGCAACACTGAGGACCGCACAAGTGATATAGCCCATGACGTATCTCGAAATCATTGAATTAAATTGAGGACTTGTGTTAAAATATTGTTCAACGCAACTCGAAACGATGTAACTCGAGGACTGCCTGTATTTGAATTATCTGTATATCAGTGGCGACTCATTGGGGGCAACAGCAGTGCCAACTCAAAATAATTTAGAAAAAATTATTGCTATGAATATGGGTCCTTTTAGTAAAAGTAGAAGTTTATTAATTATATAATCTAGCATAATACTTCTACATATAACAAATCGAAGGCAGCTTTATTTTCATTTTATGAAATAGAAAACACAGCAAATAGCAAATAAGACTTTATTCCAATAATAGTTGCATCACGCTGTACCCATGGCCATCTATTTCTATATTCAACTGTTCCACACTCTACATAGGATCGGCAGGATGATCATGCATACTGATATATGAAATGTGATTTAATACATTTTATCAAAGATGATAATAATACCTAATCGCCTACAAATCATTTTGATTTTGTGTTCCTGTCAGGCATCAAATAAAGTTTCTAAGAGTACTTAAAAAATAATTGTTTTCTCAAAATTAGAGAAAACAGTACACCGCAAATATACCTAATTCGAATGTGAAATTAGTTTCAAAATTGTTGCGTATTGGAAAAATGTTCTTTTTTTAGTTCTTTACCATGTTTTAAAAATAAAAAAATCTCATTAATTTTTTTTAAATGTTCTCTTTATTTTAAACAATGAATGATTACTATGAATCTGAAGATGTTAGAGCAACCTTGATATTGATTGGAGGGAACGTTTCCAAATGTTTCACCGTTCCAACGTTTCCGAATGTTTCACCGTTCTTCACTGTCAGCCTCTTCAGTTAATTCATTATAGTATAGTATGTTTTTTGTATTTTATATTTGGCTGCTTTCTTCAGTGCGAGGTTATTGGTTAGGCAAAACTATTTTCATAAAAATAACCTAAAACCTATCCTTTTGTCGCAAATTAAAATTAATTTTTTTCATTTTTTTCAGAGGTGGCAAAATACCCAATAAATATGCTAAAACTATTCTATGAAACATTCTTAAATAAAAGAAATTTGTATATTTTTATTAGAAATATTTTGAAAATATAGTACCTATTCTGATAGATTTATATAGTTAATCTTTTTTTTTCAGCTTGTAGTGGGAGATGAAAATGCATGGGCAGAAGTTCAAGATAATTGTGAAACTTGGTATGAATTTCTGGCTGGTTGGTTGTTCTATTCAGAGCCGACAGTAAAATCATTTGAACTGGGACTGTTCGCCAAGCGCAGTATAACAAAAATGCAAATGAAAAATCATTTAAAACATTTAGATAGAGTTCTTCTAGCTGCGATGGAATTCGATATGTTTCAAGTAGGTTTTTCATATAAATCACATATTTTCTGCTTTTGAACCTTCGATTTATCCAAATTGATCAATTCAGTATAGACAATGAGAAAAGAGATAATAAATTGGTTGGATCCAGAAAAATAGCAATTTTATCAGTTCATTGATAACAATCAAATTAATCTTGGTGTAAAAAATAAGATGAATAAGTTGCTTCATTTACCCGCCAAAGTTGAGAAAACAATCTGATTAAAATGAAATTTAGTGTGCTAGTACTTGGATGTAGATATCACATTTTAATTTAGGTAGTAAATAAAAAAAATGACATACTTCTTTAATGAAAAACTATTTGAAAGTGCCTGATTCTCAGTAACACTTAAGTTGAAACAAAACATTTATCATTTTAGATTGTCCTCACTATGCAAATTATAAGTATTAGTTTCTCATTGAATTCATTTAATTTATTTTGTAATTCAAATTCGGAATGAAGACACCATAGTAAGGTAGCGCAGCCACATTACGCCCAAGTAAACATTGAACATTTTTTTATAAATAGTGCTTGCGATAATGTATTACTTTGACAACTGACAATGTAAGTACTACTACACCATACCACCAATCAATACAATTATGTATAAGCTTTTGTTTAGAAAACGGAACGGAAGTGTTATAATTCAGCCCTAATATTTTTATTTTTTAATTATTTATAATTATAATATTTAAATTCGTTCTTATTACAGATATCTTCACACACCTCGTGCTGTGTGTTATAATGTATTATTATACATAAATGAAATGTAGTGTATCAATACAAACTTTTATTTTCTTTAATTTCTTTGTATGTTATGAGGGGCATTTACTATCCTATTTTAAATTTGTCACTAAAAAAATTATTTTGTCATTTGCTAAATATATTATGCCAATACCAAAATTATTTAAATTACGTGTCCATTCATAAAAGTGCAGAGTTACAGGAAATTATTACTCAAATTTTGGGCGTTGGAAATTTTCTATGCTAACTCAAGAGATGGCGCCACTGAGTCTCGTCACCTGTGTCACCGCATATGTGTTTATCGTAGTATCGGTAGTAAAATTGATTAAAAATTATTTGAGAAATAAAATGTCACAAAGCAAACTTTCAAGCTTGGCAATTTATCAATACAAAATTAAGTAGCCAGGACTTTAGATCTCAATAAAATAATTTCATTGTTTGCCGATCAAAAGGTAAGAAAAATAGATTTTTTTTCAACATAAATACATTAGCATTAGTTTTGTATTTGTGTTATTACATTTGTTACCACTTACCATTGCACTTACCATACATTTTTTGTGCAATAAAATTGTTTTTCAAATTGAACTTTTTTGTGAAATGATGAAGAGGGGCCCACTGTGGTCTTGCACCAGGGCCCGGTTTTGACTTGCTATTTCCGTGGTCACAATTTACATAATGATTTTTTTGTGAGTGAATTATTTGTTATTAAAAATTTTATTCATTTTCAATCATTCTTATGTAACAACATTCAGTACAAGTTTTTGAAATACCCAAAGCAATGTTTTATCCTTATTATCAAGTAAATCAAGGTTTTAATGGCAGAGTCGAATTTAATCAGTCACATTATATAGAATGTGAAAAATCCGAGACGAGTCCATTATTTTTTCCTATAATTGAATTATTTGTAATTAAAAATTTTGTTAATTTCCAAAATAGTTTTCATGAAAGAATACCTATGTAAATCAGATTTGTATAAAAAAAATGCATAGACGATTAATAAAATAATTAATTTTTCTAAAATCATTAGAAATCCTAATAAAATTTAAAAGAAAAAACTGAAAAAAGCTCTGATAAATCTAGAATTTCTAGTCACTTTCAAAAAGAAAATATAATCATATTTGATTAAGACTGGAGTTATTTTTCTAATGTATGTGTAATTCTTTCAGTTATGTATAAAAGTGTACACAGAAGTGCTGATACACCAAATTTCATTTGAATCGAATAAAGTATTTTAGTATTATTTGGAAAAAAACGAGAAGTTATTGCCACCTTTCCATTGGATTCCCGTCCGGAAGATGTTGTGGCAGAAACGTCGGCTAGCACACAGTCGGAGCTGGCCGTGCAGTATTTAGAACTGTAAAGATCAGGGCGCCAGTAACCTATCAAATACCCACGTTTCTCAAGTCACTCAAAATCCGGTTACAAAATTTTAAATTTAAAAACTTTCTTGGATGCTTATGCCAAAACCAGAAAAAAACCACAACTATTAAAATATTCAAAAATATAAATTTAATAACACGTTTGTAGCATCAGAATTAGATCTCAGTTTCAACAATGAAAATTATAGAAACCAAAAATATACTTGTGTGAAGATTCAACCAAATGACAATAATTATAAGTATAAATTTAACCGCTCGTGATCACGGGTGACGCACAATAAAAAGATATATTAAAAATATATATATAAATAGGTGATAATAATTTTTGTAATTTACTTATATAAAAAAACAGTTGTAGAAAAAAACATACGAGACAAAATTATAGTTTCATACGCACATATATATGTATAAAAAAAACGATAATAGACGTGTATCAAGACAAAATTACGATAAATGCCTTCATCGGTATGAATTATCACTCATCAGATCAAAAATAGTACGTATTTATATATAGATTCAGAAAAGTAGGGCTAATAAATCCAATATAACTCAAAAAGAAAAGATAACTAAAACTACAGTTTATCTGTGGATGTTCAACGTTGGGGTACAGTAAAATGGCGGAGCAGTTTGATGGGACAGCCGGTATACTACAACAGCTCCCAATTTTCCACAATTTCCGAGACTTGTAAGCCAATCAGCCAGTATTCACCTTTCTGCCGCAACTATTAGGTAGAAAGGATGCACAATGCACCAGAATATGCACCATGTGCTGAAAAGCCCTAAAATCGAGATTTACACCACTGTTAAGGTCTAGTCGATCGCGGAAAACAACAAATATTGACTTACGTGGTTGGAGGGGTGGCTTGGTAGTGAGCTATATACATATAATAGCTTGTATAATTTATCTAGGTGTTGAAAATGTGGGCAGATGTCTTTAAATCCAGCAATGCAGCCGAAACTATGAGCCGTTAGCACAGTTTCCAAACAATACGGTCACAGTTATAATACAATTTTGTAATATATCCCAAAGGAATACTTTAAAATGTTAATATCGACGAAAATTGCAATAATTCACCTGCTTCACACTTTAATAGCAAACTCTCTTTCTAAGAATAATAAGTATATCGATACGAACGGTTTTTGTGTTTTGAATAGCCGCAAAAACGCTGTTCTATGAATATTCGAGACTACACCAATAATTCTTAACAGAAATAATAAAAGTTAAATAATTTTTTAACAAATAGTATTATTTAATTTTAACTGCTTAACTTTAAATAATAATAATAATATACTGATTAAATTTAGACATAATAAAACTACTCAAATTTATTTAAATATCTCCAAAGGAAAGAAAGGTGAATTTTATGTATATTTGGTTGTATACTACTAGAAGTTGTCTGATTTTGGAGCGGTTTACTCTATAATTATCCAAAATTGTACCAAGATTAAAATTTTAACGTTACATTATCTTCAATTTTATCATGCTAAACAAAGCAACTTTAGATACATATAAGTTTAGTTGTCTTCATAGAACCCACAGGACACTGTATACTTATACAGTGTAGGAAAGCGCCGATGGTCTATCACAAGTTAGGTGAGAGCGATAAAGTAAGACATAGAAATCCATGCGATAGAGAAGGATGGCTATAATGAAGGCTTCTCTTTGTCACCGCCCGTTTCGCCCTTCCACAAATAAGATCCACTTCTTATTTGTGGAAGGGCGAAATGGGCGTTGACTATGATACGCCTTCATTATAGCCATCCTTCTCTATCGCATGGATTTCTATGTCTTACTTTATCGCTCTCACGTAACTTCTGATAGACCATCGGCGCTTTCCTACACTGTATTGTATACTTATAAATTTTTACTAATCACTACTGTACACTTATAAATTCTTACTAATCATTTATAAAAGGGTATTATTTGGTAAACATGTTTGAATGATCCTTGCATGATGCTTAACTTTTGTGAATTGGGTAAAATGTGCTTTCGTTAATTATAATTAACGTGACCGTTTCAAAAAAATCATTAAATTTATATTAAAATCGTTCAAATCAACAAACATTATGTTACTTAAGAGTATTATTTTTTTTTATTTGGTTTGTATAATCTTTAGCAACACACTGTAATATCTTCTGCTACCCCTTAGGGGATCGCTACTCATACGTTTGAACAACTGCTTTATATTATGGATACTTAATTGTTTCTTTCATTGTATACAATCTTTTGATTTAGGTTATAAAGGAAATTCAGTATATGACTGAAAATGGATGGTTTGTCAGTCATTTTACAGATCTGTTATATCATTCAGGGCGATTGTCAACTTTAGAGAAAGAAGTAAATAATTTGTAAGTATTACTGAAAATAGGTAATTTTATATATATTTTATAGAGTGACTCATATGTGTTTCGTGAAGTGGTAAAACTTTCTTATTTGTAAAATTACGAAATAATAAAAATAAAATATTACTATTTACTTATTGCACATTATTAACAAATGTCTTATTTTCATATATTAACACGTCACCTCACAACACATCAGAAGCGCTGATTACATTATTTTGACATGTTATACTGATATTTTAGATGCATTTAAATAAACATAGATGGTGATGTCAATTTTGAATAATTACTATTACCTATATTAGTATAATTAAAGAAAAGATAATTTTCTCTTTGAAATGAATCAGTTAGATGTTGAAGTGGAAATGATAGTTCTATATTCTAACAATGTTTGTGATTTACAATAATCCAAAGAAGCAAGCTAGATCTGAGAAAGGAGCACACGAGTTGGATCAGTTTCAAATCAACTTTTGAATTTTAAATGTGTAATGGTATCATTGGTACCTACAACTAATTTAATATGAGATTGAAACCAGTATGAAAAAATATACAGGGTGTTTCGCAATCTGATGACTTTTCATTTTTAATTATTTTTATTTTTTATTATTTAACTGTGTGTTTTTGCCTGTTTCCATAGATAGACTTATCAAGGGTTTATTTCATAAATTTTTTTACAGGTGGCAGAATACTTAATAAATGAAAAAAGTCAATAGTTCTGTTAATTACTATTTTTTTTGTATTAAAATTGTTTTGCTTCATTTTTCATATTTTTGTATGTTTATTGATTTCTTAAAATCAATTGGATTTGGTCTTCAAAAGTGTTCAATGTAAAATTCCTCTAAACCAATAAAATAATAGGGAAGGTAGGATCTATACAAAAATGTGTTATATTCCTAATATAGTTATTTAAAGCATAATCAAAATGAATATATATTTTCATTTTATTCACAATATTATCATATTCGTGTTATATTTATATGAATGAATGATTGAGTAATCATTAAGGATTTGTCAAAACGTTATCTATTAATTCCATTATCTCAATAGTTACATTGTAAGTGTATATTTTTATTGTTGTAAAATGTTTAGTAATATTTAATTCTTTAATTACAATTTTATTTTCCCGCTCCTAACCATTTTTAAGAGCTTGATTAAAGTTTTTTCCCATCTCGCATAAGAGCCTGTGTATAAGAGCATAATTTTTAATATCATTTTTCAAAATACTGTATTGGCAATATATTTGGTATTTTTACATGAGGCAGTTTGCATATTTATTAACAGATTTCAATGATTTTGAAAACTTTCTTATCATTTTTTTTCAGTATCGAACCTCCTTAAATGAATTGTTTTCTGAATAAAAGTAAATATCATGCTGTTAATGTACTTCAAAATATTCTTAGCACAAAATATGATTATGCTTTGTAATAAGATTCAGTTTTATTAGCTGTAGTATAACATTAAAATATAATAATTTTGTTTGCTTTTGTTTTGCAGCTCTGCAGAAAAATTACGTGAATCTTTCATACTAGACTATGGTGTTACTCTAATGGGGCACAAATCCTTATGGCAAGTTGGGCTTAGCTATTTGGATTACTGCCCAAATGACGGAAATGTTGCTATAGAATTATTATTACCCAGAATCTATATAGACAATGAGGCCAAAGCACAAAAAATTGTTTACGAGGCCAAAAATAGGGAACTTCATCACATAGGTATGAGATTAGGAATTAAAAAAAAGAAAAAGTGTATATTTATAGATCTTATACAGAATTTTATCATAAATAATTGGACTCATAGATTTGAATCATTTACAATTCAAAAAGAACCATTTATGGACTTAATTCAAATTAACTGTATTTTTATTTTTCATCAGACCTACACAATTACGATATGGAATATTGCAACACCCCGTAAAGCAAAGTTATTGAGAATCTTGTAATCAAAGTTAGGATCACTCCTTAGCAAAACTCACCAAACAGACCAGGAAGGTCTATTAAAAATTCTATATAAATGTATCCAATTCTGATAAGAGATGTAATAATTTACTTGTTATATTCATTTGATTTAGTTTAGTTTATTATTTTAAAATTTTTGTGGGCAAAGTTGTGGATTAAACTGCTAGTAGTCACTTGTTTTTCCACATAGTTGACTTACTGTATATACTACTCGTATACAAGGTGTACGTGTACAAGAAACAATCACAGACTCCTTGACTCTAAATAAGTAGATTAAGCCCAATTTACCTATTTCCAAAATTGCTCCGTTTAGCCACTAGAGGACGCCAAAATCCGATTCAAATTTTTGTTTATTGTGAATATCTTAAAAACGACTTAATCGATTTTGACCATTTTTAGGACAGAGTTAGGTCTTTAATTGATGTCTTTTAATGTTATTTAGAATCATTTTCAATGCCTACAAATATAAAAAATCAGATACATATTTTTTTTTATTCCCTTGTACAATAACTCCCAATTTTTTTTTGTTACTAGTTGACTTTGTTTAGAAACTTTTTTTACTCTAGCAAAATTTTAATCAGATGAGTAGTTTAGGCAGAAAAAAATAATTTTCTGCATCATAATTCATTGTGCAACAAATAACGAAGTAGGTACCAGAAGTTGACTATGATATTTTCAGGATAAACTGAGAGAGGTTATTTATTTATAAGTAGTCAATATTTAGAAATTTTCAGATCCATTTGTTCATATAACTTTGAAGAGAATAACACAGCAATAGTTTCACTAAGTTTAAATTTTAATTATGATCAATAACGATACAATTCGGAAATTTAGAAGAGGCAGAGGTTCTTACACTCTTTTTCCAACACTGAATGTTTTCTTGTCATTATATCTTGGCTTTATTCACGATTTTCTGATCTCTGCCTTCCAATCTAGTTCTGTTTAGTCTTCTGTTAGCTTCAAATAGAAATATCTGCATACATATTGCAGGTCCTGTGATACTAGACACCTATTTGCTGGACTTTTAAATAATGAGGAAATTTTTGTGTCAAATTTGGTACCACATTTTACAAACTACTCATCTGATCAAAATCTTGCTAGAGTAAAAATAGATTCTAAACAAAGTAAGCTAATGACAAAAAAAATTGAGAGTTATTGTACAGGTAAATAAAAAATTATGTGGTTATATTTGAACGGTATCGGATTTTTTTTATATTTGTAGGGATTGAAAATGATTCTAATTAATGTTAAAACACGTCAAATAAAGACCTAACTCTGTAATCCAAAAATGGTCAAAATCGATAAAGTCGTTTTCGAGATAATCAGAATAAACAAAAAATTTTTATCGGATTTTGGTGTCCTCTAGTAGCTAAAAGGAGCAAATTTGAAAATAGGTAAACTGGGCTCGATCTTATCACTCAAGGAGTCTGTGATCTTCTGTTGTACACGTAATTTCCAAGTATTTTAAAAGAAAATATGTTTCAGTTCAAAGTATATGTAAAGCACAAGGAATGATTTCCATGAAACGAGGTAGATTAGGGAATGCACTTACTTGGGCTTTAAAATCACAAGATGGACCCTTCACTTCATTTTTGGCAGATAAGTTCTTACAGAAATATATTTCAAGTGGTAAACTAGTGAGTACGGACTTCTTGGATAATTTGGGCTCCTGTATGTTGGCTAGTGATCGATTAATATTTTTAGGTACTGTTTTTTTAGTATTCAAAATGAGAGGAAAATATAATTCAACATAAAGTGAAATAAGAATGGAGGTCAACCATTTTTGCTTAAAAAAATTATCAAATGACGCACTTGAAACAGTTGTGATTTCCAGTATCAAAAAACACTTACTTTCAAAAGAGAAAGAATATGGAAAATAATTTTATCAAAACATTGTGAAATGTATGAACAAATTTTTAGGCATCCATACCAAATTTTTAAAAAACAAATAGGTTTTGAATATTTTTGATATATCTACACTTTGTCTAAAGTTATCAAGTATTGGTTGAACAATAGTTACCTGATTGGCTATAGGATGATGAGAAAATATTTTTTATACTCATCTGAACAAATAAAATTATTACAGTAACTAAATCTATTGTGTATTTGTAAATCTTTCGAGTGGGATCTTAAATTTAGAACATGCAATAAATTAAATAGTATAATAAAACCTCGATTATCCGAGGTAACATGGATGACCCTTATCTCGAATGATTGAAAACTCGATAATTGAGATTTATAAATATTTTTTTTATTGTTATAACACTAAAAACTGCACTGTTGGACGTGTCATTATTTTACTAATCAAAAATAATTTATATAAAAAAAGTTGGTATTACAAATTCTTTAATTTTTGCCAAAAAAAACATCTCAATAGGCCTTAATTAGTAAAAATAAAAAATGACTTTTTGTTCAAAAGTACAATTTTTCGTAGTCTACCTTTAAAAAAAAATCTGTCCAAATTCAATTAATAAATTCAACTTCTATCAGGTCGTTCAGGTTTGTAATTTGCCAGTCTGTGTACATACATTGTCTTTCGCAGTTTGCACAATATTTTGGTTTATGTACTGACTGCACGCTAAATATAACCAAGATTGCATGGAACTAATGCATGTATGTAGATTATCCAATCTGCATACCTCATAATTTGCCTATAGTTAATCGAGGTCTTATTATAGAAGCTAAACATATAAGAATGTTATGAGAATGTTATGTACAATACTATAAAGCAAATGTTTATAAAAATAAAGTTATTGGGGGATGATTAGTAAAATGTGAAATTCACTATGTATATGTTCCTCTCTGATATTTTTATTATTTATAAATAAAACATACCAATTTCTTAAAGAAATAAAAAATTTCCTTAATTGTATATATGTTTTAGGAAAGTATTACGAGTTTCATAAATTATATCAAGCTGAAGCATACAGAGAAGCTGCCAACTTATTAATATCTTTATTAGCTTCAAAAATAATTCCAAAATAGTAAGTATATTACGGTGTAAACATTAAATACCAATAATAAATAATATGAAAAAATAAGTGACTAAAATTTAAAACTTGAAGTGGCTGAAAAGACTAATCTAGATTTCATAATTTAAAAACCAGGGGCAATTCTTGTTACAGATTATGTCACAAGAATAAAATGTTAATTCATTTTTTCTGTTTATTTGGGGATTTTGCCATTAATTATTTAAATTTCAAAATTAAATAAACCTTTGCCCCAAACAGTTCAGCCATTGATTGTTTTAAAGGAATTATTTAATAATCAGTGTTGCGAGAAACAACTACACCGCGGGCTATATCCCCCCCCCCCCAGCATTGCTCGCAACACCTAATGCAACAACTAGAATCGCTTGTTAGTCTAACTCACCAGGCACAGACCGGTTTCGGACTGACTTATTAGTCCTCATCAGTGTGTCATAGGTGAGACTACCGACAAACGATCCAGCTGTTATAGTGTAGTATACTCACTACAAAAAGGTACATAGTACGCGAAGCGCAATGGCTCCATCCATTATTTAATGTTTATTTCAAAGACCATTCAAATTTATGAATGTAAATGCCACAGTGTTCTAAGAAAAAAAAATTCAAAAGAATGCTTGAAATATGAAGATGGTACAATGAAAAGCAAACGTTAAAAAGCCGTGCCACCTATATTTAAACAAATTAAGCAATGAACTTCATTGATATAGATCACTATGAATATTAATAAATAATCTAATAATTTTGATAAATTAGGAAGTTAATTTCTAAATTGGACATTTGGCAACCGATAAGATTTTTCCAGAAAAACCAATAAATAAAGAATATAAGTTTTATTTTATTTTAAAGATATTAAACTAAATTAATTATAAAAATTTACTGTAAAAATTATGTTTTTATTTAATTACGTATTTCTACACCACACGTCGCAAGATATTTTTGATTGAGCAAAACTAAATTTATAAAATCAAAATATGCAGTTATTGTATTTCTTTACTTTATTTTCTTACAGCATGCCTACTGAAATTAAAATGTAATCTGAATCCAATATTTCAGTCGAATTAGAGTATGAACGTGAAAAAATTATTAGTAGACATTTTATTGCATTTTATGAGGGGGAAGTATGTATAATGATAATATCAAAAAAGTAACTCGAAAGAAGTGATGCTAAGATGACCAATCTAAATGAGTGGCAAATTTACGTGTTTTTTCACTTTTTTTTACTGCTCACAAAAATCTAGACAACCTATTGTCATTTTATGTTGTATTCAATTAAATTACGTACAATTTAAGGTCTTTAAAGTCATATTTCACTAATTTGCTAACTGTAAAATAAAGGTTGAACGCTGAAGAATGATTTTTCTAAAATTGTACATTATTACATATTGCAAAAAGGGATGGATGTTGATGCAATTTATGGAAAAGACGGTCCAAAGACCAAGATGTATGCCGAAGATCGATCGATTAACTGAAATTGTTGCTCCAGGTATTTGTTAATTAATTTGTTGTTTTTGCAAGAAATTGTTTAATTATTAAACGTCAATTTTAGAAGTTAATATCGTAGATATAGATTCTAATTGATCTAAAGAAACGTATTGAAAACGAAAAATTTGAAAAAGTTGAAATTTACAACTAACAAAATAGGACGTGCAAAACAGCGTTATAAACAAATTGTCTCAGGGTCAGGCAATTGCCGCTCGGGAAGTCGCTGTTTTTGTAATAAATAGAGCTTATTTTTATGGTAATTTAAAAATAAAATTGCCTACGCCTCTTTGTTCCCAAGACAGCTTTTTTTTATAACGTAAGTTGTTAATTTAATTAAGTATTGGACAAATCAGACCAGGATTTTAGACACAATTAAAGAAAGAGTGAAACGTTAATTTTCAGAATGTGGTAGCAGCAGTAAAAATTAACGTTAATAAATGGCCTACACGTGAGAGGGCCGGACTCGCGCATGTGCGTGAACGTTGCTCAATCACGCGAGATTTTTCAAATTCGATTCGGTTCTTTTCCATAAATTTCAAAGACCTCAGAATTCTGAGGTCTTTGATAAATTTCATCAACATCCATTGCTTTTTGCAATAATGCGCAATTTTTGCAAACTGATATTTCCATGTTCGATCTTCATTTTATAGTTGACAGGTAATAGGTGAAAAATAATACCTAGGTACCTTAAATTGGATGGCGTTATGCAGAAAGCTACCAACCCACAATAGTGACAAACCGAGATAATCAACTCTAAAGTTTCTATTAATTTAAAAAATCTGTAGGATGTTTAAATACTACTTTGTAATTTTCTTTTGATTCAAGATAGGTCTTTTGATATTTTATCTATGTTTAAATATTTTATATATAAAATAAAGGTAAAAATGGCGACTTTTTGTGGGTTGGTAGGTTTTTGCATTTTGCAAAACTGGGAACTAATACCAATAATTTTGAATTAAAGCAAAAGTAGTATGAAAAATAATTATTTTTATTTATCAAAAAACAAGATAATGAAATTCCAAACTATTAATTTTATAAAGTTTTTATTTTATTCTACATCGTCCACTTCAAAATCTAAATCTTCAACATTGTAACCCTCAACATCTTCATTTTTATTGGCACCCTGCAAATTTTGATAAAAAGGCAATGCATCTGCAGGAATAAGATGCATCATTTCCTTTAAATTCTGCAATTTCGCATCAGCGATAGGCTTTCCGTTGGGCCACAGTGGTATTAAGTCACTAAAAATTTCTTCGTTACCAGGTCTACCTCGAGAAGATTTTTTGATCGAAATTTTTTGATAGGGTTGTGAAAAATCATGTTGCTGTATCATTAGCCAAAATGGCTCTTGTTTTTCTATTTTGATTGATTGTAATTGAAGAACCCCATATTTGCAGAAAGCTAACAACCCACTTGAGTGCATCTGGCGCTATATT